>NW_011493944.1:105894-135419 GCF_000754665.1 Bison bison bison | reverse complement strand
CAGGATTAGCTTGGTTAGGGTTAAAAGGTCAGAAGAGAAGGACATCCTTTTTGTCAATATGCAAATGAAAAGCTGCTTCAGACAGAAGGATTCTGCTTGATTGGACCAATGAACTCAGTCATTATTATGCCACCAAATATGTTCAATGTTGGAAGCTGGCCTCTGAAAACACGAACTCCTTTTTCTTAAACATCCTTGAGTTACAAAAAGGCTACGTTCATTCCCTTGATATGGAATTTAAGTGGTGTTATCACATACCATGCCAAGATGAGTAGTGACTATAGAATTTACATTTTATTTCACACATTTCTGATAGTAAAAGTTATAGCATGCATGGGAAATATTTGGAAGTTGAAGTCTCCCATCTTCAATTTCAGATTATGCAGTTAATAACGAAGGTCATATTATAGGCATATTTTGTCTCTGCAAAAGATGCCTCAGAAGTCACTTAGACCTATGTATGTATTTCCGAGGACTTAAATCTCTGAAAGTAAAGCTGTAATCAGCAAGATCAGAAAGATCAGCCAGGGATATTTACCAGACATTATAAAATGCAAACAACATAAAGAAGTTCTATTTGAACATACATGTCCTCTTTCACTGGTAACATGTCTCATAAACACCAAACTTGTATCCAGTATAGGGAATTAAGCAGGAATCTTTTTGTGACAACTCATCTATTTTTAAGGTTGTAGGTGGATTATAACATTGCTTGTTAACAGAAGACTCTGAAAGCATCAGCAGCTCTAATCTAATGGCTAATACACATTTAATAACAGGCCCATTGTTATTGCCATATGAAAGGCTGACAAACTACACAGGGTTTACATAAAAAACTATTAAGTTTATATAATCAAGACTTAGTGTTTCACTTTCCTCTTATTCACTATCCTTTCTCCCATTTCTATAATGAGGATCAAGGTGGAGAACAAATCCTTTAGTTCAATCTTCATTGCAGACCCTTTCCCACAGATACATGTTAAAACGAAAGGTCAGGGGTCTGACCTTTGGCCTCAGGCTGCTGGTCTCTGAACTCTTCCTACTGCCCTTTCACCTCCGCAGACCTCTCTCAGACCCAGGAAGCTACTGGGTCCTCAAATAGCCTGTCCAGCTGCTCCTTCTGCACCGTTTCTTCCCACTCCTAACCTCACCCCTGCAATGGATTCCCTGCATTCTGGAAGGTTTGCTGTAAATAACCAAATATCTGAACCATGAGGATCTCTTTTTGATCTGTCAGGTTAAATTCTCAATTCTCAATTCTCAATTTTTTAATAATAATGTGGATAACATTAGAGAATATGGGCATTTTATTATGACTAATAAATTGATTAAATACTCAGGAAAAGCCTTTGTATAATATGATTCCATTGGTTAAGGGAAGATTCTGACAAATATCTCCTTCTCAAGGTGGTTGGTTTCTGAATTTTCCTTAAAAGAGAAAGAGCTAGCCCATAAGTAATTTAGAGATTAAACTACTTGTAGCACTACAAACTGATCAAGATCAAAATATCTTTCATGGAAGGAGTAAGAGAGCAGGGGGAATACCAGAGGAAGGTGGCTAAACCAGAAAAATTTTGGTTGTGATAGTTCAGTTTATATCAATGGTGTTTGAACATGGAAAAGACTATTTACATATTCTGTTTTGGTTGAAATAGTAGTTCTAAACCATATTGTAAAAGCCATTGAATAGTATTATTTTACCTAAAATCAATTCAGTTCAGTTGCTCAGTCGTGTCCGACTCTGTGACTCCATGGACTGCAGCACACCAGGCGTCCCTGTCCATCACCAACTCCCAGAGCCTACTCAAACTCATGTCCATCACGTCAGTGATGCCATCCAACCATCTCATCCTCTGTTGTCCCTTTCTCCTCCTGCCTTCAATCTTTCCCAGCATCAGGGTCTTTACCAATGAGTCAGTTGGTTCTTCACATCAGGTGGCCAAAGTACTGGAGTTTCAGCTTCAGCATCAGTCCTTCCAATGAATATTCAGGACTGATTTCCTTTAGGATGGACTGGTTGGATCTCCTTGCAGTCCAAGGGACTCTCAAGAGTCTTCTCCAACACCACAGTTTAAAAGCATCAATTCTTCGGCACTCAGCTTTCTTTATAGTTCAACTCTCACATCCATACATGACTATTGGAAAAACCATAGCTTTGACCAGAAGGACCTTTGTTGGTAAAGAGTTATGTCCAACTCTTTGCAACCCCATGGACTATACAGTCCATGGAATTGTCCAGGCCAGAATACTGGAGTGGGTAGCCTTTCCCTTCCCCAGGGGATCTCCCCAACCCAGGGATCGAACCCAGGTCTCCCACATTGCAGGTGGATTCTTTACCAGCTGAGCCACAAGGGAAGATCTTATTTAAAATAGCTGCTGATAATAGGCATTCCATTTTATGCAAACTCCAAATTATTCTACATTTTTAGTTTTAATTGCCACATGTAACTTCACTCAGTTTTTGATTCAGCAAATGTTTCCAAATCACAGTGTCAGTCTGTGTCAATAACTGAGGATGAACAAAATAAATTATATATGTTGATGCCAGGAGAATTCCATGAACAGAGAAGCCTGGCAGGCTACAGTTCATGGGGTCGCTAAGAGTCAGATATGACTGAGCACTTAAACTCCACTCTACTCATACTCTGATAGAAATATTACATTTCACTTTTTAAAATAAATAAGGCTAAAACAAAGTGATGAATTGTGTAGTATTATATGTTGCATGAAAATAATGAGGAAAATGTGTGATTATATTAGCTGTACTTAGCGGAAGGTAACCTAGAGGCAGTGCTATTTGACATCATTCATTCATCTAACAAATATTTATGAGCACCTAGAAATACTTGGAAAGTACTGCTAGGTACAGAAGATATAATTGTGGGCAACACAGGCAAAAATCTCTGCCGTCATACTTTGTATGTGTATTCTAGTGGATGAGAAAGAAATTAGTCAAGATAAATAATATATGTTGCAGGTAAGAAGTGAGAATGAAAAATGAAGCAGAGAAGGAAATTAAATGCTGAAGGGGGTGACATTTGATAAGGAATTCCTGGATGGCCTTCTTGAGAAGATGAATTGTGAATAAAAGTTTTAGGGGTAGAAATTTCCAAGGAGATGACGGTTTGGAAGAAACATTGTGTGTGTGTGTTAGTCATTCAGTCGTGCCCAACTCTTTGAGACCCCATGGACTGTAGCCTGCCAGACTCCTCTGTGCATGCAATTCTCCATGCCAGAATACTGGAGTGGGCTGCTATTCTTCCCAACCCAGGGATTGAACACAGGTCTCCTGCTTTGCAGGCAGATTCTTCAGCATCTGTTGTAGGGCTTAAGTGAGTGTGTGTGTGTGTGTGTGTGTGTGTGTGTGTGTGTGTGTAGGGATGACAAAAAAGGTTAAAAAAGAAAGGCTAGCTTGAGATCAAGGAGTGAGGAAGTGACTCACTTGGCTAAGGAATTTGCATCTTATCAGGACAATAAGGCCGCATCACAAGCTTTTAAGCAAGAAAATGATAAGACATGATGCTGGCAAGTTGGCAGAAGCAATGTTGCTATGCCAGTGGGGCGTGGCTAATATTAAACTGTGTATAACTCCAAACGAACCAAGACCTCCCCATATAGTTGTTGTGATTTTTCCCTGCACTCATAGTTTCATTTTGGACACAGGTATCAGTGGACAGAATTATTGGTGTGTAAGAGTAGAGGAGCAAATGAGAAGCTGGTGCCACAACCAAAAGAGATGGTAAATTGGAGCTACAGAAAATAAGGGTATCTGTATGGAAAATGTTTAAGAAAATACATTGGGTTAGTGCATGCATTTTTGGTGGTGTAAATATTAATATTTTTATTATAACTACTGGCTCTTTAAAGTACTCTTGAAAAAAATGAAAAAAAAAATGTCTAAAGCAGCAATTCTTAAAGCCTGGCACACCCACAACAGGAAGTTCCCAAGGTTTTTCATGGGGTTTACAAAGTCAAAATTATTTTTGTAATAATACTACAAAGCAATTTTCTTTTTCACCAGGCTGACTTTTGAAGTGATGGTGAGAAATCGATGGTTCTGGCACCTTAGCATGAACCAAGGCAAGGGCACCAAACTATACTGATTATCACTGTAGTCTTCACTGCTGCACATTCATGGGGAAAAAAGTGAAAAAGTGAAGTGTTAGTCTCTCAGTCATGCCCAACTCTTTGCAATGCCATGGACTATAGCTCACCAGGCTCCTCTGTCTATGGAATTCTCCAGGCAAGAATACTGGAGTGGGTAACCATTCCCTTCTCCAGAGGATCTTTCTGACCTAGGGACTGAACCCACATCTCCTGCATTGCAAGCAGCTTCTTTACTATCTGAGCCACCCGGGAAGACAACCTCTCTGATTAAACACTAATCAAATCATTATCTTTGAATACATATATTTTTAAACATTGTGATGCAAATTGGAAGTATACATGAAAGCACTTCTGCCAAAGTATAGTGGCATCCTTAAGGAGAATGATGTTTGCATTGCAAGCGGAAGTGTGTGAAGTGTGAAAGTTGCTCAGTTGTGTCCAACTCTTTGTGACCCCATACAGTCCATGGAATTCTCCAGGCCAGAATACTGGAGTGGGTAACCATTCCCTTCTTCAGGGGGTCTTCCCAACCCAGGGATTGAACCCAGGTCTCCCACATTGCAGGCGGATTCTTTACCAGCTGAGTCACCACGGAAGCATTGTAAGCAAAACTAGCTGCTTTTTGGGGCTTCCTAGGTGGCACTAATTTAGGTAAAGAAGCCAGCCTGCCAATACAGGGGACATAAGAGACGCAGGTTCAATCCCTGGGTCAGGAAGATCCCTTGGAGATCATTCCTGGCAATCTACTCCAGTATTCTTGCCTGGAGAATCCCATGGAGAGAGGAGCCTGGTGGGCTACAGTCGATAAAGTACCACAGAGTCAGACAAAACTGAAGTGACATAGCATGAACATTAGCTGCTTTTTTTTAATGGAACACGGTCTCTACTTCAGAAAATGATTGGCTATGTTTATTCAATACTTGACCATTTGGAAGAGAGATTTTCTTGAAAATAAAATAAAGATGTTACTTCAAGGGGGTTGGGGGGAAGCCTGTTAGAATCTGTTGCCATTGATAAACTTTGAACTTCCCATCAAAAATTAGTGTTTTGGAAAATGTAGATCTACCACCCTAAGCTTGACACCTTTTCAACACTTAGGATTCCTCTGAGGAGACTGTTAGTGCTAGTAACAAACATAATTTTTAAAATACTGTATAGAGATCATTTGAAAGAACTACATAAATCAGTAAACCAATTAGTTCTTAAATGGCCAGTGCCCATGATGTCATAAATCAAGCAGGGATAGACGATCGGTTCAAGGGATAGACAGACCAATGTGACACTAAGGAAAATTCACTGCCGTGGTCTCAGATTCCTAATTGTAACCAACCTTTAGGAAAATATCAGTTGTGGATTTTGGGTGTAGATCAAAGAAGATATCCACAATTACCTGAAAGGTATTAAACTAGTCTTCCTTTTTCTAAACTACATAGCTGATGAAGGCCATATTTTCTTCACATACTTTAACCAGAAAAACACTGCAACAGATCCAGTGCAGGAGCAGGTATGAGAATCTAATAGCTGCATATTAAAGAAATGGGTCCCCCCAAAATGTAAACAATTCCTCTCATTATTTTTTAAAGAAAATGTAGTTAATTTTGTGAAATTTGTTATGTAATAGGTATATATCTTAAAATGAATGAATGATATATACATATTTTTAAATTTCTCAATTTTAATTTATGGTATTGTAAATACCCACATAAACAAAATGGGATAGGGTTGCCAGAGATAGTGAATAAAACTGCTGAACACACAGTAAATTTGAATTTCAGATTAGCATTGAATAATTGTTAATATACACATGTCCCATGTAATATTTGGAACATATTTATACTATTAATTATGCATTATTATCTGAAATTCAAATCTAACCAGGCATCCAGTATTTTTCCTAATAATTTTTAAGAATATAAAGAAATTCTAAAACCAAATGACTTGAAAACCCCTGCTTAAATGCATTTTACAGTTCAACCTTTTTCCATTTTATTTCCTTTTTCTTGTATTTGCTCAGAATTAGTGAGGTTTCTGGGCTTCCCTCATAGCTCAGTTGGTAAAGAATCTACCTGTAATGCAGGAGACCCTGTTTCAATCCCTGGGTGGGGAAGATGTCCTGGAGAAGGAAATGGCAACCCACTCCAGTATTCTTGCCTGGAGAATCCCATGGACATAGGAGCCTGGCAGGCTACAGTCCATGGGGTCATGAGAGTCAGGCATGACTTTGGGGCTAAACCACCACCACCACTGAGGTGTAACTATAAGGCATCCCTGTGGCTAAGTCAGTAAAGAATCTGCCTGCAATGCAGAAGGCCTGGGTGTGATCCCTAGGTTGGGAAGATTCACTAGAGAAGGGCATGGCAGTGCACTCCAGTATTCTTGCCTGGAGAATCCCCATGGATGGAGGAGTCTGGTGGGCTACAGTCCGTGGAGTCACAAAGACTCAGACACAACTAAGCACGGTACAATTACAAGTAATTATTTTAAGGGTCTTATTAGTTCTAGACTTAATTGCTATTGAGCTGTGTGGTATTAGAGAAGACTCTTGAGAGTCCCTTGGACTGCAAGGAGATCCAACCAATTCATTCTAAAGGAGATCAGCCCTTGGATTTCTTTGGAAGGAATGATGCTAAAGCTGAAACTCCAGTACTTTGGCCACCTCATGCGAAGAGTTGAGTCATTGGAAAAGACTCTGATGCTGGGAGGGATTGGGGGCAGGAGGAGAAGGGGAGGACAGAGGATGAGATGGCTGAATGGCATCACCGACTCGATAGACGTGAGTTTGAGTGAACTCTGGGAGTTGGTGATGGACAGGGAGGCCTGGCGTGCTGCGATTCATGGGGTCACAAAGAGTCGGACATGACTGAGCTACTAAACTGAACTGAACTGAATGATTGAAATAACTTTTATACTTATTTTAAGTAAATTTTCTTGTTGTACAATAGGAAAATGAAGTATTTTGTCTAAAAGTCCTACAATGTGAGATTTACACAATGTTAAAGGAGGGCCTAATGGGATGCAGTACTTCTCAGAGATATATTATCAATCTCTGTTTAATGTTTGCAAGTACTTTGCTTGTCTCAGATTGATTAAATGGCATATTTGCACTGAAAATAATAGCATTGTGCAGTACTTGTGGAAAACAAGTCTCTGAAAATGGCTTATGATTTAAAATTGTGTTAGGATTAAACCATTGGACCTAAATTTATGAAATAAATTAGTCATTTTATTAGCACCTAGAAATTATATCTATGAAGAAATCAGTGCTCCACATGTCTTTTTTGGTAGAAAAATGAAATTCAGAGTACCCCCAAGACCCCATAGTAGAGCCCTAAACAACAAAAACAACAAATTAGCTCTAAAAATAAAAATGTGCATCTTAAAATGAAATTTATTTTCAAATGTAATCCAAATTTTGTATGTGTACAGAAGAAAGTAATATACATACCAAAAAATGGATCTCAGCTCTGTCAGCAGATTAGAATTATAGAGAACTCTCACTTTCTCTTTTTTATATCTCCCTGAAATATATTTTCATCTTTGGATTACATTGGAAATCAGAACAAAGCAGTAAAGATTATAATGCATTTTAAACATTCCTATCTTTCAAAAAGTAGGATCATGCTTTATAAACTATTCCTTCATTCACTTCATTTACAACATGTTTCAGAACCCTTCCATGTTGGTATCTACAACCATTTCTTTTCTTTTAATTGCTTTCTAGCATGTCTACACTAATTTTTTTTTCCTTCTCTTTCTTGACAGTACTTTTTACTTTTTTGCTGCTGTTTCCAACAGCACTACCATGAACATGAATACACACATATCTTTGTATAACTGTGAGAAGTTCCCAGGTCTGTGAGATGGAATAAAGGATTGTTTGGGGAAGATAGCACTGGTAAGAAGGAAGCATGGATACAGTTATTTTTACTTTCCTGCTGTTTCGTGGGAGTTATACAGAGGACTTTATTTTCCTAAGAGCTCACAGAAGGTTCTGGAAATGCCAACGAAGTCATCTTAACCTAGTCTGTCTCCATTATTTCAGGCTTTGTCTGATACCTTACATTGCTGTGTCCAACATCCATTCCAACCACTGCTAACATTCAGTAGCTGGAAAACTACAAGCCATTTCTCAGACTTTTGGGGGGCTAGGATATGATTTAGTTCCCATCATATGCTGTGGGAATGTTTAGGAACTGAATCAAATGTAGGAAAAAGCCAAGTTTGGGGCATATATTCTGCTGGCGAAGATCAAGGCCAAGGTAGCAACTATAGCAGAGCCTTCCCCGTGTGGCAGGTGGAGTCCTGACTCAGCACTTCCTACTGCAGCAGCGGCATATTTCTGGATCATGGCAGAGGAGCCCGGACTGCAGCCGGGGAAGTCAGCACTCTTAGCAGCAGATTTATAACTTTTCAGCTTCCTGCATCCCTGATAGTGGTTTACCTGCTAAAGGCAAAGGCAAGGTCATTTCTGGAGCTACTAGTTGTTCCTGGTTGTTAAGGTGAGAACTGCTCCACCGTTCCTTTCAATGATTCTGTACGTTCTTAACTGTCTATAGGAGATTCATTATTACCCCAAGTCCAGCCCTCTGTCTGTTTTTGTAGTTTGCAAGCTAAAAATTGTTTTTGCATTTTTAACTAATTGGGGAAAAAAATCAGAAGAAAAATAATATTCTGTGACATGTGAAAATTATACAAGATTCAAATTTCAGAGTCCTTAAATAAAGCTGTATCGGAACATACAACTCCCACACCCTCGGATATTAGGAAGAGCTACTTTCATACTACAGCCGCAGAATTAAGTAGTTGTGACACAGACCATATGGCTCACAAAGTTTAAAGTCTTTATTAACTGGCCCCTTACACAACAAGTTTCCCACCCACTGATCTAGAGTAAACTGTCTTGGTTTGACTAAATCCTGAACAATATGGATGCTACTATATTAAGAAATGTGAGAAAATGACAGCTACATTGCAATCAATGTATTTATTATGCCAACATTTTAGTCACTGGTATCTTTTCTATTTCTCACATCTGGTCCTGGTCAGATGATTCTCCTTGTTGAAACCATAATCCAGAAAGTTACAAAGGGTTTACAAATTACCATGGCTCTTAGCACTCTTCCAGATATTTCTGTTTCTCCTCAATAACATATGGTAAAATTGCACTTCTGTGCACCCTTGATGTTAGACATGATTGTGTGACTTTCTTTGGCCAATAAAATTTCAGCAGAAGGAATCCATATCACTTCAAACGTCTTAACTTCTTTAAGACACGACTGCTACGCACGCTTTCTTCTTGTCACCGTTTAGTCGAGCTGGTCCACTCTCCATCAGTCTCAATTTCTTTCTGAGTAAATGCAATAAACAGCAGTCTCTGCCAACTCTCATGCCTATACCATGAGTGGGAAATCTACCTTTGTTGTTTTTAAGTACTGTAATTTGGGGTTGTTTGGTACTTCAAAATAACCTATCCTGACTGATACCTTAATATATAAGCTAGATTGAAGCATTTGAACTCTTTAGTTCAGAAATGCAAAATAATGTACTTTATTTCTAAAATAAATCATATTTTGATCAGAAGATTCCATTCCCACAAGTAGTGGGGGAAATATTGAAACTTGTCAATGACAAGTAACTTTGTTTTTGTTTCTGTTTGGAAGTCTCTTTAGGTTAACTGATTTTTGTTGGGTAAATAAATATTCAACTCATCCAAGATTTAAATCTTATTAAGGATATTAATTATCACAGGTGTATCCTTCTTTCTTCCTTGCCAAGCTCCCATCTAAGTGAAATAGAATTCCCAAGATTTGCAGTGGAGGGAGTGGGGCTGAAGGTATATGTGCTCATGTTCAAGTGTTCTTGCTTCAATCTGTTCCAATGTATTGTCTGACCTTTCTCCTGCTGCTGCTTCTAAGTCATGTCAATCGTGTCCGACTCTGTGCGACCCCATAAACAGCAGCCCACCAGGCTCTCATCCCTGGGATTCTCCAGGCAAGAATACTAGAGTGGGCTGCCATTTCCTTCTCCAGTGCATAGAAGTGAAAAGTGAAAGTGAACTCGCTCAGTCCTGTCCGCCTCTTCACGACCCCATGGACTGTAGCCTACCAGGCTCCTCCGTCCATGGGATTTTCCAGGCAAGAGTACTGGAGTGGGTTGCCATTGCCTTCTCCGGACCTTTCTCCTGAGCACCTGGCAATGATTAGAATAGGTTATAGGTGGTGCTGACTAGATTTCTGAGCATGGTTTTTCTTGATTGTTGTTGCTTAGTTGCTATGTCCAACTCTTTTGCAACCCCATGGACTGTAGTCTGCCAGGCTCCTTTGTCCCAGACAAGAATACTAGAGTTCCTTGCCAGTTCTTTCTCCAGGGATTGAACATGCATCTCCTGTTTGGCACGTGGATTCTTTACTACTCAGCCACCTGGGAATCCCCATGATGTTGATTACCCACTGTGAAAGTCTGTGTAATCAGAGCTTTCAGTTATGAAGTCCCTGTGTGCTAGTCTCCACATCCTGACTATGGGTTCTCTTTAATAAATAAAGCTCTTCTTTATTTTCATGGAGAACTCTCAGTTTCTGTCTCTCACTCTCACCTGAAGTGCAAGAGCTCTGTGAAGCTTTCCTCCAGACCACTTCCCTTGACTTTTTCTATTCTAATTCCTGGTGTCACATTGAACATGGTTCCAGAGAGACAACTTGTCTAAGAGATTTGGTATCTCCCCTGGGATATGTCTGGGCCTGTCTAAAATCTCTCTGAGTTTTTCTATGCTGTTCTATCTTTGGATTTTAACCAAACGGTGGGAGCAAGATAGCATCCATGTCTTACTCCTATCATACCTCACCTTCTTCTTTAACTTTTCTGGAATCAGAAGACCTTTCCACTTTCCATTTCCTTTACTAGCTGGTAGGAGCTTCTTTATGCTCTTTCTTATTCAGTCCGGGATATTCATATCCCCTTGTCTATAGCAATGTTAACTGAAGGCCCACAGAGAATGAAATTGGCTACCAAAAAAGAGGATATATCCTTCAGAAGGTATTTCAGAAATATTGCCCTTGTTACATTATTCTCAATTGATCTAATCATTATAAAACACAAGTACCATATATGCTAAAATATTAAATGAGTTCTTTTTTTCAAATAATCCTTCAGAAACAAGAAAGTCACTTTATAGAATTTCTCATATTTCTGGAAAAATTCTATTTGGGAAAGATACAAACCCCAAGTTACTCAAATTAATGATGGTACTAAATTTCTAAAAGGTAGCAAATAAATATATGCATGCTTAATAATGACCCCTTAGTCTGATAATCACAAGTTTTGATGTAAAAACATGCCTTTTATGTATCACTTTAAAAAGTAAAGTAGCATTGGCTAAGTTGTTAAAATGAAACTACGAAATGAACATCTGTTGCTTGGTGTAAAATTTCCAGAGATCACCTTACCCACAAATCATGGAAGCACTGTATCTCCAACAACTTAGATGGAAGGGAAGTACTTTGGAAAACTAAAAAAAGTGGTTCTAGTTATAATAGATGCTGACATCTAAAGGAAAACATTTTCACTGTATTCAGGCATTATAAGTATTCATGCAAGTGAGGAGTTTTAATATAGATGTTTCACAGAATGAGAGCATGAAAAATAGTGGTTTGTTCATTACTGTATCATTTAACTTTACATATGATTTTAAAATTGTGTGTAATCAAATAACATAGTTAAATTTTATAAATAGCTCTTTAAACTATACCCTTAAAAACATGTATTTCAAGTTGGCAGATAAAGTAAAACAAAATAAAAACACACACACACACAAAGATGTTCTTTTGGTATCTTCTCTTTGGAAAATAGGGGATCATCATATACTCAAATTTGTTTAGTGTTCAATAAATCACACAACTGTAACTCTCTCTACCGTACATTCTTCAACATGAATGTAGCTCCTACTACTTAGGAATGAACACACTTTTTTCAAAGTTTTCAGATCTCTATTGGTTCTGATAAGCACACTATAGTTAGCAGATTTAAACAGAATCCAGTTTTATCTGGAAATCTTGATAAGTGGTGAGTGAAAGTTGCTCAGTCATATCCGATTCTTTGCAACCCCGTGGACTTGGAATTCTCCAGGCCAGAATACTGGAGTGGGTAGCCTTTCCCTTCTCCAGGGGATCTTCCCAACCCAGGAATTGAACCCAACTCTCCCGTGTTACAGGCAGATTCTTTACCAGCTGAGCCACCAGGGAGACCCAAGAATACTGGAGTGGGTAGCCTATCCCTTCTCCAGCAGAGCTTCCTGACCCAGGAATTGAATCTTCTACTCTTTATTATATTCAAAACTAACATTCCCATTCTCTATCTGCAGCATTACTAGCAACTTCCAGCTAATGAAAAAAGAATACTTTCTGAATCTAACCTTGTTTTTGTTCTTCTACAAGTTTTCAGCCTCCAAAATAAATCTCAGGAAATTCCTGTGTGATACTCACTTCATCCAAGCCAGTCTTGCAGACCTGCCTTTCATAAAATTACACAGTGACTTCTGCTCTTCAGAATTTATCCCTAAGAGTGTGTGTGTGATTCAGATAAAGAATTTATTTGGTTTGAAGATAGAAACTATCCACTATTCCACAGCAGAAAGGAGGAGAGGAAGCAGAGAATGAGAGGGAGAAAGAGGAAGGGAAGAGACAAAAAAGTGAAGATCAGGAAAAGCTCGTGTAGGAAGCTATGGGAATATGGTGAGAAAGAATAAGATGAGCAATCAGGTTGCAGTATGATTGCAAGTTTGGAATCACTTTCTTTTTCCAGAAGTGGTGAAGATCTGGTTGAAGATGTTTTTCAAATTTAAATATATATTTGTGTGTGTGTGTGTATGTGTGTGTGTGTGCACACATATGTGGTTTAGTTGATAAGTCATGTCCAATTCTTGCAACCCCATGGACTGTAGCACACCAGGCTTCTCTGTCCATGGGATTTTCCAGGCAAAAATACTGGAGTGGGTTGCTATTTCATACTCCAGGGAATCTTCCTGGTCCAGAGATGGAACCCGGGTCTCCTGCATTGGAGGCAGATTCTTTACCAACTGAGCTACCAGGGAATTATGTTATTAATAACCAATCAGAAATAAACCTAGAGGAAATAAGTATTCATGTCCTAAATCCAGAAACACTTTTTATAACTGCCCATTCCCACAGGGCTTCCTTAAAAGACTCTTAAAAGACTTCTTAAAAGACTCTTCCTGTGTTTTATTGTGGATTAGACATGTCTTTCTTTTTTTTCTGAGAAAGTTGAAGGCAAAATAGTGACTTACTCAGAATTATACAGCTAAGCCAGAGGAGAAGGAGGAATGAAACTGATCCAGGAGTCTCCCAGCTGGGCTGCACTTCTTATGTAACAATTCTCCCAAGTTCTCATCTGGATTCAGCAACGTTAGCAGAAGAGATGCCCAGTAACAACCTTCATCCAGTCTTCTAAGTCATCAGGGTGAGGCGATGGTAATTTAACATCAGCAATTTTCTCCCCTTACCTTTAACCCAAGGGATGAATACATTACTCCAAGAAGCAACAGTCTTTGAGTTAGTATTGTACATTGCACTCTAAAGTTTGACTGTTTATTACATTGGTTACTATTCTGGGCCCAACGAATAGGGCCAATCCCAGTAATCATATGGCATGGTTTCCAGGATAGCAAAATCCAAATCTACTTTCTTTTCCTACCTTTTCCCTCAGGGGCTAGTGTACACAGGTGCATCAATCTGGTGTGCCAAGAGCAATCTTTTTCTGCAGAGCTGAACAAATTTCTTACCTTTTTATTGGAAGCAACATCTACATCTGGGCATACGCTGACAGCAAGTTGCCTCAGCACATTTTTAATCATTTTGGATTTAGGGATTAAAAAAGATCTGATCATGTTTTATGGTATTTGCTGTGATTGATAGCTGACTTCTGGAATTAACAAAGTAAAACAGAGAATAAAACTTGGCTCGAGAGTTTTTCATGCCATGTGGTTATGCTTCTGTATGTCTTGACTGAGCGTCTCTGCAAGCATAAGGAAAACAAGTTTTCTAGGTCTTATTCACATTGTAAATCACTCTGCAACAGTTCACAGGGTATGTTGATACTTGTTGGCAGAAGAGCAGTAGATTCAGTTACATGAAGCATTTCCTAGTGATGTGTGAACTATGTAGTGAAAAATCATGACTAAACAAATGTTCTAACTCAATCTCTCAGAAGTAGATATTAGTATTAGCTGGGTTAGTCAATCTCTTTCCCTTAGCTCCATTCTTCTGGTCCACCTATTTCTCTATCAATTACTTTATTTCCTTTTAAGATTCTTCTTCCTAAGAGAATGTAGAGTTCCACACATTCACTCCCCAGTCTTCTTTCCAATTTTGTTCTTCATATTTTTTCTCCCTCAAACCCACCATCTGTTTAATTGGTCATTCCCTTCAAAGCCTTAATTTTAGGCCTCTAAGGAAGCAGAAGAATTTAGTCAAGCTTTCCTAACTGGAATGCCTCACGAATCTACATTCTTTCTCCTAACATTATTTTCAAATATGTATTTCCTTTCAACTGACTACTTGATATTCGCCTCAAATTCAAAATTTCTAACACTAATCATTGCTAGACCATCTCCATCTAACTTCCTATCCAACAATTCCTCTTCCAATTCATAGTTCCAGTAACTAGTCACCATGCCTCCAGCCTTCCCCTGCAGAGTAACTTGTCTACTACTCTGCAATCTGTTTGTCCAAAGAGCATCCATTCTCTTGCTGAGAATCCACAAAATGATTGTCTGGTGCCTATAATCAAGATTATTTAGCCTGAAATAGAGAATATGCCAAAATATGACCTTAGTCTGCCTTTGCAACCACACCTCGCACTAGAGCTTTACATGAACTTTCTAATTCTGTCTCCAGTGCACATTGAACGTCACACTCTACTCTGCCTTAGTTCACTCTGTTCTAATTGCTGGGAAGCACTTTTCCTCTTTCCTACCTGCCATTTAAATCTCACCCATCTTTTATGACCAAATCCTATCTCCTTTGTCACGACTTTCCCTGATCATCAAATGCTAAACAGTCTCTCTCTATTTCGCCCTTCTCTGTCTCTTTGGTCGGTACCATTTTCTAAGTACTGATTATTCATAGCCTCATGGTGTTTGCTACGATTTCATTTATATTCATAACATCTCCCCCATAACTCATATGCCTCCTGAGAGCCCAGACTATCAAGCAAATTATATATCTTTATATTGATGATTTTTCCACAATAAAAGCATCATTGATTTGTTGATATTCACTTTTATTGCTATGAAACGAACAATATTTAGAATATATGCTATAGACATACATATGTTGAATGATTTGTGCACTTGATCATTGTGAATTATGGTCAGATAAAATCTGAATACAAGCAGAGTTCGCAGTTGTCTAGAGTAGGAGTTTAACATCCAGCATAATTGAAGTAAAGAAAAAAAAGATAAATAAGCAGATGAAATTATTATTAACATTTCATTACTTATAAAGCATACACAGGAATCAATAATGGGGTGGGGGGGCAGTGGATGAGAAAGACTTGAAAAAGCCTTGGTGGTGGCCAGGGAGACTATGTTGTTAAAAAGAATGTGAAAGATAAGGATGAGAATGCGGCACCCCAACAATCAACACAAAGAAATGGAACAGCTGTAATATTGTGGAGGTGATTTTATATTTGTAAAAATAACAGATGTTTGCATATGCAGCAATGTGGAAATTTACAAACTTATAAAAGCAGATATAAGTAGATTATTTAGTATTATGTACATTTCCCCAGTGTAATAACCATGACTGTTACATGAATATGTTGTGACTTCAAATCTGTATTTTCCCTGCCAATCTTAGTGACACCTTTCTTAATTTACTAGCTCAAACATACGACTATAAATCCACCCTGTATTAGGTCATCAGCCTGTTTTACTGGATGCAGCTCTTTTGCAAAGTAAATAAAATGTGTGCTGTTAAATTTTTTAAACAGTTGCCATGGAAACTCTAAGCTTCAAATGTTACTAATGGGTTGCGCTTTTTAATTAACAGATCATTTGATTTTTATAAATATATGCTTGACCTTAGTATTATTTTAATTGATTTTGTTTAAATAGCTTTATATTTTTAAAACTGCAATCAATAGGGTTCCTAGAAAAGGGAAGCAGACAAAAAATACTGGATCTAAGCCATTTTACAAGTCTTTCTGTTTAGGCAAATTATTTAGCAGAAAGATGAAGTTTTAATTATACTATTCAATTATATTTTCTAGCATACTAAATTTATCCCAGTCTTTTATGGGGTAAGGCAGCCTTGCCTAGATCATTCCAATGGCCTTTGCAAACATATGTTCAAGAAACACTTGCACAATGGCCTGGTTCTTATTAAAGAAAACAAAAACTACTACTGTCATATGGTTCAGATTGTAAGCACATGAAAAAATAGATTATTTTTAAAACTTGTTTTTACTCCAGGTCAAAATGCTCATTTGAGTAGTCATGGTTTAAGTCAATATTAGAAAAGATATAAATAAGAGGCATCAGAGCCAATGAAAATTTTTAAACCATTATTCTAATTCTTTTTGTTTGTTTCCTGGATTTTCATTCCAATAGAAATTTATGTTTGTGGAGAGTTTTAAAAACAATTAGTTATCATGCACCAATGAGATGAGACTCTGAAAAACAACCACAGAGAAATGTTCCATCATCTCATGGTTATTCGGTCCCCACCAAAAAAAAAATCTGAGAAGTTATTAATATCTAAGTTAGGGTTGTGCAGGAAAGAGAAGGAAGTGATTTGGAATGACAGGGAGAGGAGGACCAATTCTCATGGCACTGGGGATACACGGAACATTGATTATTGGACAACTCTTCTGGTTAATGGGTATATGAGCCTATTGAACAGATGGTCCAAGAAAGGAACTGGTGTAACTTAGAGACAATTTCATGGTACTGAAAAATGTAAATGAGGCTAATACATTTTGCAGAATAAACAAATTGAGTGATTGTCGAAAATTATTTCTGCATCTGAAATAAATAATTTTTAATATCTAATTTTAATTTAATATCCAAATACATTTTTAAGTGTTCTTACTTTTCAGTCCTATATTTGGTTATGAAAATTTTGCATATGTGAAAAATCATTTCAGTGATAAATGGAAATGAGTTGTTAAGCCAGGAAAAGACATTGAGAAGACATGCACATTGCTCAGTTAAAGAAGTCAGTCTGAAAAGTTTACATGCTGTATGATTCCAACTACATTCTAGAAAAGGTAAAACTATAGAGACAGTAAGAAAGTAAGTGGTTGCCAGGTGTTTGAAAGAAGGGAAGGAATGAATAGGTGGAGCACAGGGAATCTTTTGGATGGTGAAATTATTCTGTATAAAACTATAATGAATAATGCCATTTTGCATTTGTCAAAAGCATGGAACTTGGGAGCTCTCTGGTGGTCTAGTGGTTAGGGCTTGGTGCTTTCACTGCTAGTGGCTAGGGATCAATTCCTGATCAGGGAACTGAGATCCCACAAGCTGTGCAGCACAGCAAATTAAAAACAAAACAAAACAATGAAACTCTACAACACAAAGTGTGAACCTTAATACAAAGGATGGGCTATAGTTCAGAATAATGTATCGATATTCACTTAACTGTAACAAATATACTACACTAATGTAAGGTGTTAATAACAGGGAAAATTGTGAGCGGTGAGAGGGGTATATAGAAGTCCTTATACTATCTGTTTAATTATTCTGTAAGTCTAAAACTGTAATAAAATGAAATCTATTATTTTTAGAAGGTATTCACATATGTTTTTAGTTCACACTATTTTTACTAAAATAAGAAATGGGGTTTTTCCTCCAAAGGAAAATGGACCTTTTTCTTCACAGATTAAAAATTTTAAAAAAGAATACATTTTAGTTTTCATCCTGAATATTAATAACAACCATCAGGAGTGTATTTTCTTTCACCGTTCACTCAGGAGTTCAAATGATTACTGATTGGGTTTTTTTTGGAAAAAAATGTAATTGTCTTAATTAAATAGATTAATAGGATGGCAATCTATGTGTAATTTTAGTGAATCATAAATTGTCTTGGGCATTAAGAATCCACTAAGTAGAAAGTTAAGACTAACATAAATTGGAAATTTTTCTAATATATACCACCTCTGAATTAATGGGGATTCCACAAAAAGGCTGATTTTGTATAGACTGTAGTTTTCTGGTAGCTGAGGTCAGAGAGAGAAAAAAAGAAGTCTTTGAAACAACGCTTGCTCAATATTTAAAGTCTGTTGAGCCAGATGGCTGCGGGGCCAACTGAAGCATATTTCCCCTTTTGTCTTCTTTATGTTATGGCTTTTGATTGTTCTTAACAATCCCAGATGTGCTTTGCTTTAAACCTCTTTCCTCCTTCATGACCTCACATCTTCTGTATGTCTTCTGGAAAATGTCTTTAGAATTGCCTTCCCATATTGTGATTGGGATTAAGTCTTTAATGATGCGTTTCCAAATGACCACATCCCTTTACTCCAAGGCTATAAAATGTTTTCTGTCTTTCCCAGACCCACTCTTTAAAAGATCATCTATGATGGCTTAATTCATATTCTGAAGATAATTAAAACGAGGTCACCCTATTACAAGCTAGTGCCGTGATGTGTGTGATTACATTTACAGCATCTCGTTTCAAAAGTGATGTATTTTTTTAGACTTTTAATTTTTAATTCACTGTTAAAGTATATTTTATATTCCAGAACTTCCAAAATGGCTTTAACTTTAAATATAATTTTGCCTTGACTATATAATGTCAGTAATATCCTTGAAGTTGCAATATTTTGGCGAATATTGACTTAGCTATACAAGTTAGCAAGTACTAAAGTAAAAACATGCAGGTAAAACAAAAAATATTCAGCACCACAGAAAAGAGGAATGATGTACGTTTTAGTTATAATAATTAATATGTAATTATACAAATAGTCATACAAATGCCATGTGTATATGTAGATACATATTAAGGATTCATTGTGAAACATTATGACCTTTGAAATCTTGAGATTATAAAAGCAGATTTTAAATGTTCCAGCAAGGCGGTAATACAAGGTGATCAACTTAACAAGTGACTATGACACAATTTCTTTCTGGTTATTGTTTTTACAGTTTGCTGTTTCAAAATAACAGAACTTAAAAGGTTTAAGATAATAAAAATAGCCTGAAATGTCAAGACAAAGAACACTTTTAAAGAAGATTTGCAAAGAAGTCTCTTTCTTCAAAGAAATACAGTAATATTCCCATACAGGATTTTATATCCAATATATTAGGAAGATAAGCATTGCTCTTGCTAGAAATTTGATACCAGTTTGTATGTTGGTCTTCTCATTAAATAAGCTGCATTTGCTTCTCAACTCTGTAGTTTCAAGGACTTTTATCAACTAGACTTATTTTTTTCTTTTTTTAATAAAAGATATTCCTCTTAATGTGAGGTTTTGGTAAAGAATATCATTCCCTGAAGAAAACAGTTTTATATTTAAGCATGCACCTTTAATTTTATTTTTTTCCATTGCTTGAAACTAAAATGCCATTACACAAACAAGCACAAAACAACTGTGAAAAAGTCTTTGCTTCCAAAGCACAGCGTTTTTTTCTAATAGGTTTAGACAAAACCACTCATCTTATGCTTATGATTTGTCTGTCCACAAATTCAATATTGTTTCTATACAGAGTGAGCGTATATCTAAGTGGATATAAAACAGTTAAAGCAAACCATAGCAGACAGTGTGCATTTGAAAGCAGTGATGAGGCTGGAGAATGGGGACAGGAACGAGGTGACAGTGATGGCGTGACCTTGAACACAAACAAAGACAGTCTGAGATAATAGTATAGGGTGGATCCTCCTGAACACATCATATGACCAGCAAGCAGGAACACAAAATCGTAGTTACACGGTAAAGGGGAAAGTTTATACAACAACAAGAAAAGTATTGCTTTGTTTTTGTTTTATTTTTTATTTTTTTTCTTTTTTAGATTAACTGAGAATACAAGGAGTAAGCCAAGATAAAAGCTAGCATTGACTAATGCTAGATTTCCAACATTTAAAAACGTTTCCAAGTGTTCATTCACTGCAATTCAGAGGTCATTTGTAAGCTGATTAGGAACTCAGGGGGCCTGGAAAAAGCCACGATGCCCATCAAAAACACGTCATGTATTTATCAGTTCAGTTCAGTCACTCAGCCCTGTCTGACTCTTTGTGATCCCATGGACTGTAGCATGTCAGGCTTCCCTGTTCATCACCAACTCCCAGAGCTTGTTCAAACTCGTGTCTGTCAAGTCAGTGATGCCATCCAACCATCTCATCCTCTGTCATCCCTTTCTCTTCCTGCCTTTAGTCTTTCCCAGCATCAGGGTCTTTTCTAGTGAGTCAGTTCTTTGCATCAGGTGGCCAAAGTATTGGAGTTTCAGCTTCAGCATCAGTCCTTCCAAAGAACATTCAGGACTGATTTCCTTTAGGATGGACTGGTTTGATCTCTTTGCAGTCCAAAGGATTCTCAAGAGTCTTCTCCAACACCAAAATTCAAAAGCATCAATTCTTCAGCCCTCAGCTTTCTTTATGGTCCAACTCTCGCATCCATACATGACAACTGGAAAAACCATAACTTTGACTTGATGGACCTTTGTCAGCAAAGTAATGTCTGTGCCTTAATATGCTGTCTAGGTTGGTCATAGCTTTTCTTCCAAGGAGCAACTGTCTTTTAACTTCATGGCTGCAGTCACCATCTGCAGTGATTTTGGAGCCCAAAAAATAAAGTCTGTCACTGTTTCTATTTTTCCCCTATCTCTTTGCCATGAAGGGATGTGACCAGATGCCATGATCTTAGTTTTTCAAATGTTGAGTTTTAACCAGCTTTTTCACTCTCCTCTTTCACTTTCATCAAGAGGCTCTTCAATTCCTCTTCACTTTCTGCCATAAGGGTGGTGTCATCTGCATATCTGAGGTTATTGATATCTCTCCTGGCAATCTTGATTCCAGCTTGTGTTTCATCCAGCCTGACATGTTGCATAATGTACTCTGCATAGAATATAAACAAACAGGGTGATAATATACAGCCTTGGCATACTCCTTTCCCAATTTGGAACCAGTCCATTGCTCCATGTCCAGTTCCAACTGTTGCTTCTTGACCTGCATACAGATCTCTTGGGAGGCAGGTAAAGTGGTCTGGTATTCCCATTTCTTTAAGAATTTTCCACAGTTTGTTGTGATCCACACAGTCAAAGGCTTTGGCATAATCAATAAAGCAGAAATAGATGTTTTTTTGGAACTCTCGCTTTTTCTATGACCTAACGGATGTTGACAATTTGATCTCTGGTTCCTCTGCCTTTTCTAAATCCAGCTTGAACATCTGAAAGTTCTCGGTTCATGCACCATTGAAGCCTCACCTGGAGAATTTTGAGCTACATTTTGAGAATACTTTGCTAGCATATGAAATGAGTGCAATTGTGTGGTAGTTTGAGCATTCTTTGGCATTGCCTTTCTTTGGGATTGAAATGAAAACTGGCCTTTTTCCAGTCCTGTGATCACTGCTGAGTTTTCCAAATTTGCTGGCATATTGTGTGTAGCACTTTAATAGCATCATCTTTTAGGATTTGAAATAGCTCAACTGGAATTCCATCACCTCCACTAGCTTTGTTCATAGTGATGCTTCGAACTTTTATAGTACATACAAATTAATACTAGCCTGCCAAGATTTACTCATTTCATAAAGAAAGGACAATGACCTAAGTTCTTCACAAAAGTGCAGAAGAACAACAAAATATCTCCTTCCAACTTGCACAGATAGGCCAAGTCTGAGAAAGCCTTTCACATGCACACATCCTTCAAAAGAGAACACCCTCACTGGCATTGCTGCTCCTTGAATGGTCGTGTTTTCCAGTCACTAGATACCAGTTCACTCAGCCACTGCTGACCAAACAGATCAGGGCAACAAACACAAGGCTGACTAGAAACTGAAGTATTTTCTGAAGTGAAAAAGGGGCTGACCAAAGACTTCTTCGTAGAATAAGTACTGAAAATGACTGAGTAATTAAACAAGTTAAAAATGGGAGTTCAAGCAGAAAAAGTATAATAGAAATATGGGGTGTGTTTAAAGGGCGTAATAGAATATGCCTGCATTAAATTTGATGTGGAGAAGAAATCCAGAAACTCCAAGAATGTCACTGAGTTGAAGAGAGTACAGCAGAATGTCAACCCCAGTGGCTCAGAGGTAAAGAATTTGCCTGCAGTGCAAGAGATGTGGGTTTGACCCTGAGTCAGGAAAATCTCCTGGAGGAGGAAATGGCAACCCACTCCAGTATTCTTGCCTGGGAAATCCCATGGACAGAGGAGCTTGGTGGGCAGCAGTCCATGGGGTCACAGAGTCAGACAAGTGACTGAGTACTCACAGTAGAATGGAAACAGAATTAAAGAACCAGCTTCTCTATAGTCTGTACCTGAGACAACTTTGGCCCAGATATACTTCCAAGGATAATTCTAGGCCACATATAGACTTGAAGTAACTCAAATTTATAGAAAGATTTGAAATAGAACAATCTCAAGTCAGCTTAGCACAGTTGTTAAAAGAACAACTCTGAAGTCAAGCTGACTGGTTCAAATACCTGCTCATCCACTGACCAGCTGTGTGACCACTGGCAAAGTTACTTATGTTTTCTGTGTCCCAAACCCTTCTTTTGTAAAGTGGTCATAATAGTAGTATTCACCTCATAGGCGACTATCAGAATTAAATGAGTTAACTTGTATAAAGCCTACAGATACCACGAATTGTGTGTGTTATTGTTTTACTAGTTTTGAATGATGAAATTCACAGTACAAGTTTTATATTATTTTGACTCCAAAAAAAACAAAGTCTGAGCAATTGACCTATTAGCAGGAAAGAGGGATTCAGTATTGTGTCTGAACAACAACAACAACAAAATTTTAAGTGAAGCTATTTTCCTTGATGGACGTTTAAACTGTGGGAATCATTTGAGTTTTCACAGCAGGTCAATTGTTTAAGTTATCCTTTACTGGTATTTCCAGTAAACCCACTAGGAGACCATGCTGCTCATTCCACAGGAAGATGAACTGGGTTCACTTAGGGTTGTAAAGGTATACGGTAGCATGCATTGATAATTTTTCAGGTCGCAAACACCCTGACTGTCTCTGGCTGTGCTTCTCAAACTGGATTAGGCTGACCTTTGGAGAAATGGACCAAGCAGCACTCAAAGCTATTCAATAAGCAAGGCTCATCTTCTTAGAGTTTATTTAAAGCATTTTTAAAATAGACTTCTATTTTTTAGAGAAGTTTTAAGTTCACAGCAAATTTGAGGATAAGGTACAGAAGGCTCCCATATACCTGCTTCCTCCACATATACATGCATGCATGCGTGGTAAGTTGCTTCAGCCCTTTCCCACTCTTTGTGACCCTATGGACTGTAGCCCACCAGGCTCCTCTGTCCATGCGATTCTCCAGTCCAGAACACAGAAGTGGGTTACCATGCCCTCCTCCAGGAGATCTTCTCAACCCAGGGACTGAACCTGTGTCTCTTACATCTCCTGCACTGGCAAGCAGGTTTTTCACCACTAGTATTCCCTGGGAAGCCCGCATACGTGCATAGCCTCCCCTGTTACTAACATCCCCCACCAGAGGAGTATTTTGTTATGACTAATGAAGCCACGGTGAAACACATCATTATCACCGGAAGTCTACTCATGGCTTATATTAGGCTTCACCCTTGGTGTTACACATTCTAGGAGTTTGGATAGATGTATACTGGCTTGTATATTCCATTGAAGTATCATACAGAGTAGTTTCACAGTCCTAAAAATCATCTGTGTCCTGATTATTCATCCTTACCTCCCCTGACCCTTGGTAACCAATGATCTCTTTATTGTTTCCATAATTTTGGCTTATATAAAATATCATATAGTTGCAATCATACTGTAATTAGACTTTTCAGATTGGCTTCTTTTACTTAGTAATATGCATTTAAGTTCCCTCCTTATCTTTCTATGGCTTGACAACAGATTTATTTTTGGTGCTGAATAATATTCCTTTGTTTGGATTCACTACAGTTCATTTATCCATCCACTTACTGAAGGCCATCTTGGTTGCTTCCAAGTTTTGACTATTATGAGTAAATCTGCTGTAAACATCTCAATACAAGTTTTTTGGTGGAAATAAGTTTTCACCTCCTTTGAAGTAAATACCAAGGAGCTCAGTTGCTGGATTGCATGGTAATAGTATGTTTATTTTTTCAAGTAAATTCCAAACCATATTCCAAAATGTCTGTACAATTTTACGTTTCCATCAGCAGTGAATAAGAGTCCTATTGTTATACATCCTTATCCAATTTAATGTTGTCATTATTTTAAGCCCTTGTCTGTTTCAGCCTTTGCAAATATATTTTTTCTGTCAGTAGGTTGTCTTCTCATTTTCTTTATGGTTTCCTTTGCTGTACAGAAGCTTGTAAGTTTGATTATATTCCATTTGTTTATTTTTGCTTTTGTTTCTATTGCCTTGGGAGACTGACCTAAGAAAACATAGGTATAATTTATGTCAGAGACTGTTTTGCCTATGTTCTCTTCTAGGAGTTTTATGGTGTCATATCTTACTGATTTTATTTGTAACTTAAATTTTAAAAATATTTTATGTAATAACAATGTATGTGCATTTTGAAATCTCAAGTGGGATATTAAAGAGAAGGACACACAGAAGAACTATACAAAAAAGACCTCAATGACCCAGATAACGATGATGGTGTGATCAATCACCTAGCCAGACATCCTGGCATGTGAAGTCAAGTGGGCCTTAGGAAGCATTACTGTGAAAAAACCTAGTGGAGGTGATGGAATTCTAGCTTGAGCTATTTCAAATCCTAAAAGATGATGCTGTGAAAGTGCTGCACTCAATATGCCAGCAAATTTGGAAAACTCAGCAGTGGCCACAGAACTGGGAAAGGTCAGTTTTCATTCCAATCCCAAAGAAGGGCAATGCCAAAGAATGTTCAAATTACCATACAGTTGTGCTCATTTCACATGCTAGCAATGTAACGCTCAAAATCCTTCAGGCTAGGCTTCAACAGTACATGAACCGAAAGCTTCCAGATGTACAAGCTGGATTTTAAAAAGGCAGAGGAACCAGAGATCAAATTGCCAACATCTATTGGATCACAGAGAAAGCAAGAGACTTCCAGAAATACATCTACTTCTGCTTAATTGACTATACTAAAGCCTTTGATGCGTGGATTACAACAAACTGAACAATTCTTAAAGATATGGGAATACAAGACCACCTTACCTGCCTCCTGAGAAGCCTGTATGTAGGTAAAGAAGCAACAGTTAGAACAGACATAAACAACAGACTGGTTCAAAATTGGGAAAGGAGTACATCAAGGCCGTATATTGTCACCCTATTTAATTAACTTATGTGTAGAGTACATGTTGGATGAACCACAAGTGGGAATCAAGATGGCAGGGAGAAATAACAACATCAGATATGCAGATGATACCATCCTAAGGCAGAAAGCAAAGAAAAGCTAAAGAGCATCTTGAAGGTAAAAGAGGAGAGTGAAAAAGCTGGCTTAAAACTCAACATTCAAAACACTAAGGTCATGGTATCTAGTTCCATCATTTCTTGCCAAATAGATGGGGAAAAAATGGAAACAGTGGCAGATTTTATTTTCTTGGGTGACTGAAGTCATGAAATTAAAAGATCCTTGCTGCTTGGAAGAAAAGCTATAACAAATCTAGACAGCATATTAAAAAAACAGAGACATCACTTTGCTGACAAAGTCCGTATTGTCAAAAGTATTATTTTTCCAGTATCATGTGCATATGTGAGAGTTGGACCATAAAGAAGGCTGAGCACCAAAGAATTGATGTTTTCAAACTGTGGTGCTAGAGAAGACTCTTGAGAACTTGGAGAGCAAGGAGATCAAGTTAGTCAATCCTAAAGAAAATCAGCCCTGAATATTTATTGGAAGAACTGATGTTGAAGCTGAACTCCAAAACTTTGGCCATCTGATCTGAAGAGCTGATTTGTTGAAAAAGATCCTGATGATGGGAAAGATTGAAGTAGGAGAAGGGGACGAGATGGTTAGATAGCATCACCGACTCAATGGACATGAGTTTGAGCAAACTCTGGGAGATGGTGAAGGACAGGGAAGCCTGGACTGCTGCAGTTCATGAGGGTGCAAAGTTAAACACGACTTAGCAACTGAACAGCAACAAGAATTTTGGGTATAAATCTTGGGAGATTAATCCCAAATCCTAGTTGAAACATGTTAACTTGATCCTGCCATTATAAGTGGCTTGATGAAAAAGGTAGATAAGCCCAGCCATGTTGAACAGCACCCCCTCATTTCACTGTCTGGTGGAGCAAAGGGATGCAGACCACGACACTAGTTAGGGGCCTGAATTTTAAAATTATGGATTGGCTTCTCACCTGTTCATGTGAATTCTAAACCTTACTAGTCTATTCTTAAGCATAAACATAAAAATCTCAACCAAACCCTCACGTGTGGGTTTCTTTAAAGATTTTCTGCTCTCCAGCTCCTAAGCAAAAGGAAGTATCAATCAAGAACCAGTTTCAGCATTTTACTGCCCCCAGCATCTAAGTTCTACCTTTGAATCAACATTGAACACAAGCTGACATGTCATTCCATGGATCCTTCTCAAAACTGTTCTCTTCCCTGATGTTCTATTATGTCTTCGACTTTTACTGAAGACCTTTGCAAGGAAGAGCCACATGAGGCCCATTTCTGCATTTGCGGGTGGAATTGGAATAAGGACATTGTCCATTAAATTACTCAATGTTCCCTACCTAAGACCCACATGAGAACTTGCTCTGAGTTTAGTACCAAGGAAAAAATGTGCCTTCTTTGAAAAAGTAGTAAATTTTCTTCTTTTCTATTGGTGAGTTATGTAATCCACTGTATTTCCTTTTTCTTTCTTTTT
Organism: Bison bison bison; assembly: GCF_000754665.1. NCBI lineage: Eukaryota > Metazoa > Chordata > Mammalia > Artiodactyla > Bovidae > Bison > Bison bison. The sequence goes on along the minus strand of NW_011493944.1, from coordinate 108,327 downwards.
TTTTTTTGTTTTGGCTGCCAAAATCATGCAGTGAGTTTTTATGCACAATTGTACCCACTGAGTTAGGCTTTGTGGTTGTCGTGTTTTCTTCTTCCTTTTTTCTTTCTTTCTTCCAATATATTCTTATAATATTATTGTACAGAACTTTTTTTGTCTGTTAAAATCTGTGTGAGAAAGTTGTTCAGTGTGTCCCCCCCAAAAAAGCTTACAAATCTATTGATTTATCTGACACAGATTTTTTGAGGAATTTTATGTTTTGTTTTATAAAATATTATTGAATTCAGTATAGGATAGACACCTTGTTAAATGTATAATTGTTGTTTAATCATATGCCTTTGGCAAAATATTATAGACATATAAAGTTATAAATCGGTTAAAAAAAAAAGGCAAAAAACCCTCAGGGGAATAATCACCATACTCATAGAGAAAATCAAATCTTCCATTCATCATATTAGTGAAGTCCTGCATTCATCCAAAAAATGTTTAAAAGTGTAGGCTTTGAGGTCACTATGGAGAACACAAACTTGTTTTAAAAAATGAATCACCCTCAATAAATTTATGATATAACAAATAAAAGCCAGTGTGTTTACCAACCTCACTTAAAGACAGGAATGAGGTATTTCTTGTACAGCTGCATTATACACCACTGTGCAAGAATTTTTTTATAATGAAGTTGAAAAAGAAGTCTTGCAAGTGAAAATAAAATTCTGTTATAGGAGAATTTTGTTATGAAAAGGAGGAAAACTTTACACAGAATAATTAATAGTTAGCTTGCCTCAAATTGAAATATGCAGAAAAGAATTAATTATGACTTTATTACAATCTGCAAGTAGCTATGAATGTAGGATTTCTTTTATTTTCGGTGATCTGTATTTCTTTGAAATAGCACTTTCTTAAAGGCAGGCCAAATTACTGTTGTATGTGGGCTGACAACGCAAACATTTTATCAGTTTCCTAAACTCTCACACAGGAAGTAGGGCTATGGGAATATTTTCACAGCTTGGTTTTGGCCTTTCAAGAATTGAGTGTTGAAGTTTGGTATAACTATTTGCTTTTCATACTCTGCTGTTTTTTGTTTTTTTGTTTTTTCACAAGGTGAATAACGCAAGAGTCTGGAAACCAATATTGGGTGGGGATTTTGCCTGGAGATCTATTTAGATTAGTTACCAAGCTTCTCAGCTTGTGGTCATTGAAGGTCACTTGGTTGATAGCTAAAATTTCAATTGGAACCTTGTCATATAATCAGGATTTAAAACCCAGCTGAGATTTTGTCTCTCCTATGAAAGAGGAGGTTGTTTTATGATTAGATTCAGAAAGTTAAAGTAGGTGTTGGCAATTATGAGCCATTTTTTGTAGTTTAAATTGCACTATGGAAACACCTGTCCAGAATAGCAAAGGAAGGCATGCCTTAAAAAAAATAAAATAGAAAAGTCTGATTCTGTTATGCATGAAGAGTCCTGCTTTTATTATCAAAACCTAGAAGCCACATTCAACCATTCTTGAGAGAATACTTTTTGTATTCTTTAACAGTGATTCTCAAGACCAACCACCTTACTAAAGATAGATTTGTAAGTGGCACAGGAAATAATTTACATAAAAAGCCCTTTTTTTTAATGATTAGAATGTTTTCTAGTTTATTTTCATTGTTTTTTTTTTTTCATTACAGTAGTCCTCATGTTCTTAGAGCAAGTATATTGATGACCCATAAAATCATGCCCTAAAATAGGCAAAGCTTAATAAATCCTTTTGCTATTATTGTAAAAAGTATTCAGTAAATTTGGATATGAGAACTGAGCAAAAAGATGACTGAGAATATAGAAAAGAAACTCTGAATAAATGTCAAAATCACTAAGGTTCTTCTGATAGAAGTAGCATATCAATTTTGATCCTTTCACAGCATACATTGGGATAGAGATTTGGCACAGAGAGGTAGCAGTGATTATTTATATATAATATAGTAAACCACCTTCATACCTGGCAATTTTGCCAAATAGAGTCATACTGAAGCATTCAAACAAACCTTTCAAACAATATCAAGATCAGGTAATTCATGAATATTTTTTATACAATTGTAAAGCCTGTAATAGCACTTTTCCCAAAACGTTCCATATTGTTGAGATTTACCTGGATAAAACATAAAAATATTCATATACATTATTATATGTTATCAGTTCAGCTCAGTTCAGTTGCTCAGTCGTGTCCGAATCTTTGCAACCCCATGAACTGCAGCACGTCAGGCCTCCCTGTCCATCAGCAACTCCCGGAGTTCACTCAAACTCATGTCCATCGAGTCAGTGATGCCATCCAGCCATCTCATCCTCTGTTGTTCCCTTCTCCTCCTGCCCCCAATCCCTCCCAGCATCAGAGTCTTTTCTAATGAGTCAACTCTTCGCATGAGGTGACCAAAGTACCGGAGTTTCAGCTTTAGCATCA
>NW_011493944.1:103908-105794 GCF_000754665.1 Bison bison bison | reverse complement strand
ACAGTTCAAATATCAATTCTTCAGTGCTCAGCTTTCTTCACAGTCCAACTCTCACATCCATACATGACCACAGGAAAAACCATAGCCTTGACTAGATGGACCTTTGTTGGCAAAGTAATGTCTCTGCTTTTGAATATGGTATCTAGGTTGGTCATAACTTTTCTTCCAAGGAGTAAGCGTCTTCTAATTTCATGGCTGCCGTCACCTTCTGCAGTGATTTTGGAGCCCCCCAAAATAAAGTCTGACACTGTTTCCACTGTTTCCCCATCTATTTCCCATGAAGTGATGGGACCAGGTGCCATGATCTTCGTTTTCTGAATGTTGAGCTTTAAGCCAACTTTTTCACTCTCCTCTTTTACTTTCATCAAGAGGCTTTTTAGTTCCTCTTCACTTTCTGCCATAAGGGTGGTGTCATCTGCATATCTAGGTTATTGATATTTCTCCCGGCAATCTTGATACCAGCTTGTGCTTCTTCCAGTCCAGTGTTTCTCATAATTTACTCTGCATATGAGTTAAATAAGCAAAGTGACAATGTATCGCCTTTCAGTTCAGTTAAGTCGCTCTGTCCTATCCGACTCTTTGCAACCCCATGAATCGCAGCACGCCAGGACTCCCTGTCCATCACCAACTCCCGGAGTTCACTCAGACTCAGGTCCATCGAGTCAGTGATGCCATCCAGCCATCTCGTCCTCTGTCGTCCCCTTGTCCTCCTGCCCCCAATCCCTCCCAGCATCAGAGTCTTTTCTAGTGAGTCAACTCTTCGCATGAGGTGACCAAAGTACTGGAGTTTCAGCTTTAGCATCGTTCCTTCCAAAGAAATCCCACACTGATCTCCTTTAGAATGGACGGGTTGGATCTCCTTGCAGTCCAAGGGACTCTCAAGAGTCTTCTCCAACACTACAGTTCAAATATCAATTCTTCAGTGCTCAGCTTTCTTCACAGTCCAACTCTCACATCCATACATGACCACAGGAAAAACCATAGCCTTGACAGAAGAACCTTTGTTGGCAAAGTAATGTCTCTGCTTTTGAATATGGTATCTAGGTTGGTCATAACTTTCCTTCCAAGGAGTAAGCGTCTTTTAATTTCATGCTGCAGTCACCATCTGCAGTGATTTTGGAGCCCCCAAAAATAAAGTCTGACACTGTTTCCACTGTTTCCCCACATTTCCCAAAAAGTGATGGGACCAGATGCCATGATCTTCATTTTCTGAATGTTGAGCTTGAAGCCAACTTTTTCACTCTCCACTTTCACTTTCATCAAGAGGCTTTTTAGTTGCTCTTCACTTTCTGCCATAAGGGTGGTGTTATCTGCATATCTGAGGTTATTGATATTTCTCCCAGAAATCTTGATTCCAGCTTGTGTTTCTTCCAGTCCAGCGTTTCTCATGATGTACTCTGCATAGAAGTTAAATAAGCAGGGTGACAATATACAGCCTTGATGTACTCCTTTTCCTATTTGGAACCAGTCTATTGTTCCATATCCAGTTCTAACTGTTGCCTCCTGACCTGCATACAAATTTCTCAAGAGGCAGGTCAGGTGCTCTGGTATTCCCATCTCTTTCAGAATTTTCCACAGTTTATTGTGATCCAGACAGTCAAAGGCTTTGGCATAGTCAATAAAGCAGAAATAGATGTTTTTCTGGAACTCTCTTGCTTTTTCCATGATCCAGCGGAGGTTGGCAATTTGACCTCTGGTTCCTCTGCCTTTTCTAAAACCAGCTTGAACATCAGGAAGTTCACAGTTCACATATTGCTGAAGCCTGGCTTGGAGAATTTTGAGCATTACTTTACTAGCGTGTGAGATGAGTGCAATTGTGTGGTAGTTTGAGCATTCTTTGGTATTGCCTTTCTTTGGGATTGGAATGAAAACTGACGTTTTCCAGT
>NW_011493944.1:99866-103808 GCF_000754665.1 Bison bison bison | reverse complement strand
TTTGGAATAGCTCAACTGGAATTCCATCGCCTCCACTGGCTTTGTTCGTAGTGATGCTTTCTAAGGCCCACTTGACTTCACATTCCAGGATGTCTGGCTCTAGGTCAGTGATCACACCATCGTGATTATCTTGGTCATGAAGATCTTTTATGTACAGTTCTTCTGTGTATTCTGTGTATTCTTCTGTGTATTCATAACATTATATGTTATGAGTATATGAAATCCTATAATGTGTATGTATATGTGTGTTCATGTGTGTTTGTGTATACTGAAAACAACCAAAAACTAAAGAAAACAAAAAACAAAAGAGAGTCATCAAATGTCAGTATTTTAAACAATGGCTTTTAAGATCTTGGACATCAGGCAAACAAAAAAGTGACCCTAGAGGGATGAGCCCCATGATTGCCTCCAATCCTCCAATTGACTGCTTTGAGGGAGTTCTCAGGCTACAGAACATGGAAGGTGCCCAGTAGGAAACTGGAAGTCTCCCTGAGATGATGAGATAAAGCTGAGAATCAGGAAAGACCAAAGAAGCTAGAGTTCACTAGACAGAGTACTGGAGAAAAGAGAGATGTACCAAGGAAAAAAGTCCAGAAATCCATAGAGTCTTCCTCTCAAGTAGTATTCAACCAAGTACTGGTTAGTACAGCATATAAGGAAGTTATATGAGGCTGGGAAAAGAATCATCAAAGTGCCCTGGGTAGAAAACTCAGAAAGATCTTTTCTCAGTAGTGGAGAATAATAGGTCTTAGTAAACATTACTCTGGTCCCACTTAACCAATTCTTAAAAGCAAGATGTGAAAAAGTGAAACCATTTCCGAGTAACAATCACATTGCAGAACAAAATTCAAAAGCAGTTATAGGAATACAAAAATAGTCCACATTAAATATAGTAAAATCCACAATGTATGGCAACCAATCAAAGATGACCAGAATACAAAGAAGTATGAAAATGCAACCCATAATGAAATTCAATCAATTGAAACTGACACAGAACCAGAACCAACACAGATATTAGAATTAATATACAAGGGTATTAAAAATTGCGATAATATTCCACATGCTCAAATTGTTAAGTGGAGACATACAAAATATTAAAATGATCCAAACTAAATGTCTAGAGATGTTTTCTAGAAAACTACAATGTGTGAGATGAAAAATACACTGCATAGCATTTTCTGCAGATTAGATGCTACAGAATGTAAGACTAATGAACTTGAAAACAGAGAAGTAGAAACAATTCAAACTGAAGCAAAGGAAAAAAAAAATACTGGAAAAAAGTGGATAGGGGATCAGTGAGTTGTGGAACAACTTATCAAATTATATAATTTAAATATACGCAGTTTGTTGTATGTGGTGGTGGTTTAGTAGCTCAGAAGTGTCCAACTATTTGTGACCCCATGGACTACAGTATATGTGTTTATATAGATGTTTAAAAATATGAATGATATAAATACCCTCAGGAATTTCCTCAGAAATTTGTAATCTAGTCATTAAATCAAGGGGGATTTATAAATAACATGATACATAGCAGCATAGACAGGCATCATTCTTACAAAAATCAATTTAATTTAACACTTTGGGTTAATAAATATATGCATTCAGAACAATTCTTTCTATTAAAACTAAAAAATATCTTTTTGCATATAGAAAACATTTTGGCAGTTTATACTTTTTTAATATTTTAAACTTTTCTGCATATGATAACAAATCTAATGTTACTGAAATAACACTTGGAATAACCTCTTTTAACCTTTATAGAGTACATTATTCCAATTCACTTTTCAACATACAATTAATTTTTTTAGAGATAAAACTTTTGAGTAGATTTAATTGCCAAAATAACTACCTTGGAAATTGAAATAACCTTCAATTATGAATTATGATCAAAAAGAGCTTTTTTATTTTTCACATTGTCTCATGAAATGACTTTCATTCCCCCCCCAATCACCTTTTAAGTAACTTTGACATGACATTTTATTTTTCATCACTGGTAAAATACTTTCAGATGAATACAGTTTAATGAGACAAGCCCTTTGGCCAGTTACAACACAAATAGATCTATATTTGAGGAAAAGTACAGCCAGGTGTGAAAAGGGAGCTCTATGGTCTTGATATTGCTTAGACGTTTTGTTTCAATGCTTCAGTCCAACTCATATGATGACATTGTCAGATATGAAGGTGCTTTTCTAAAGCTTGTTTGTAAACCAGTAGCAAAGGAACATCTGCCATTGATTCACTGATAATTCATGGATATTTCTTACAGATTAGAAAACCAAACACATCTTATTCTTATCCCATTCTCAGAAAAGTTTAATTATTTCCTGAACAAAGTTGTGCCTACAGAAGATGAAAAACAGGAAAATGTATAGAGAACTTAGAAGTTGTAGAATATCGATTCAAAGTACTCATCCCTATGGACTTCCCTGGTGATCCAGTGGTTAAGACATTGTTTTCCAATGCAAGAGGTGTGGGTTCAATCCCTGTTCAGGGAACCAGGATCCCACATGCCTTGCTGTGAAAAACACAAAGAGAAAACAGAAAAAATATTGTAACGAAGTCAATAAAGACTTTTAAAAGGGTCCATATCAAAAAATCTTAAAAAAAAAAAAAAAAGAACTACTCATCTCTAAGAAATATTTTTGGAAAACCAAACAGAAATTTATTTATCTTATTTATCACCTCCACAATAAGATACAATCAATTGAACAACATACCATCAACATCAAGATAACTTTTAGATTACATGTCCATGTAGATTGTAAGATGCATCTCAATGTCAGAAATATTTGAATCTTTAAATCAAGGAAATGTGCTATTTTATCATAAATAATTGGCAAAACTAATACACTTATGTAAAGTTTAAAAATAAAATAAAATTTAAAAAAATAAAAAAAATTTAATAGATTTCAAGTAAATATATAAGAAAAGAGCGCGCACATGAACAACAATTGAACGATTAATAGTAAAAAACAGAGAACAAGATGGCAGAGGAGTAGGTGGATGTGGAGTACATTTCTCTCCACAGATACATCAGGAATACACCTTCAGACACAGAAGTGTATGCAGAACATGAGTTAGAGCTGACAAGAATACCTGACCAGCAAAAAAGAATATATAGAACCATGCAAAACTCAGTAGGATGAAGGAACTAGGGGGGAAAACAGAAGTGTTGGTAGGACTGGACCTGCCCTTGGTGGGTAGGGAACTGAGGCAGGGGTCTGATCCCCACATCAGGGTAATTGTCTGAGTGAGAGGAGAAACATTTAAGGCTGAGAGTGAAACAGCTGGTCTGTGGCAGCCTAAATGTAATGAGAATCATATACACTCCTTGCCACAGCCATACATACCCCGGACAGGGATACAGGTTCACTAGAAGGCACAGCAGCTGGGAGCTGGAGTTTAGGCAATGTGGAGCAATCCCAGGGTGAGGGCTGCTATTGATTGAGGAGAGACAGATGGAGGGGATGTGAGGGAGGAGATCATGGTGGGAAATGTCTGTGGAGGAAAGCCAGGGAGCCATGAAAGCAAGGCAATACTGCTGAGTCGTGCATAGGGGGTGGAGCCATCATCATAGCCTCTCTCCCACCACAGGCCAACATTGGCAGCTGAACAATAGAGAAGCTGGCCCATTAAATGCCTGATGCACTGAACTACAGAGTAGGACCCCACCCAGGGTGCTCTTTAAGTGCCTGACACACCAATCTACAGAGTAGGACCCCAGCCAGGGGGGCCCCTCTGTGTGCCTGAAACACCAAACAACAGACAAGGACCCTGCGTAAGACTCCCTCTAAGTGTCTGAACAGGCGGAGCTATGGAGAAAGACTGGTCAAAGAGGTCTTCTGATTGCCAGCTACAAGAGGCTTGAAAAAAGACTCTGATAGAGCCATAACTCCTGCAGCAGAGGCAGTCAGTGTCGCTGCACACTTGGCACCACCAGGG
>NW_011493944.1:53058-99720 GCF_000754665.1 Bison bison bison | reverse complement strand
CCAAAAAGTCTTGTGTCTATGCACACAGGGTAGCTTCAGTCATGTCCAACTCTTTGTAACTCTGTGGACTGTGGCCTACCGGCCTTCTCTTTCAGAGAGGGGGTTCTCCAGGAAAGAATACTGGAGAATATTGGCCAATACTGGTCGCCATACCCATCTAGAGCATTATATTTCCTGCTACTCTAGCTGCCAACTTCCCTGAGTACCTGGTGCTGCCAGAACCCCTGCAACCACAGCAGCTGCACCACCTTCACACCTGGCCCATGCTGGGACAGACCCAAGTCCTCCAGGGCAGCCTCGGGAGCAAACCCCAGTGAACAACCCACATGCAGAGGTGGAAATAAAACCACAGTTGAAACCCAGGGGCAGTGTGACTAAGGAAGAAAACCCAAAACCAACCCACCAGCTGTACAAGCTGCAGACTAAATCCACATGATCAACTAGGCAGACTCTGTGTCTATGGAATATATAAAAGGACATTGAGAGGTCCTACAAAATAAAATGCACTAGTTCTGAGAGTTGTGGACATTGCAGGCAAGAACACACAGGAGGAGGACTAGATTAGAATCTGAGCTGCCCACACAGCAGTCCAGAGACCAGCACAGTGTTGGAGGGCATCCTGGGGAGGTGAGGTCAACTGTGACTCCCAGTGAGGGAAAGGAATCTGACAGCATTGATTCAAGAAAAACATTTATTATTCTTATGTTTTGACTTGTTATGTATATTCTTTTGAGGAGCTACCCCATGTCCGAGGTCAGTCGCAGCGGCCGCCCGAGGTCAGGGGCGGCAGCCAAGAGGAACAACCCCACGTCCAGAGGCAGTGGCTGCGCTGGCGCGGGGGTGCCGAGAGGAGCTAGTCCATGTTCAAGTTCAGGAGGGGCGGCTGTGAGGAGACACCCCTCGTCCAAGGTAAGGAGCAGCGGTTGCACTTTGCTAGAGCAGCTGTGAAGAGAAACCCCATGCCCAAGGTAAGAGAAACCCAAGTAAGACGGTAGGTGTTACAAGAGGCATCAGAGGGCAGACACACAAACCATAATCACAGAAAACTAGTCAATCTAATCACATGGACTACAGCCTTGTCTAACTCAATGAAACTAAGCCATGCTGTGTGGGGCCACCCAAGACAGGCGGGTCATGGTGGAGAGATCTGACAGAATGTAGTCCACTGGAGAAGGGAATGGCAAACCACTTCAGTATTCTTACCTTGAGAACCCCACGAACAGTATGAAAAGGCAAAATGGTAAGATACTGACAGAGGAACTCCCCAGGTCAGTAGGTGCCCAATATGCTACTGGAGATCAGTGGAGAAATAACTCCAGAAAGAATGAAGGGATGAAGCCAGGCAAAAACAATACCGAGTTGTGGATGTGACTGGTGATAGAATCAAGGTCCAATGCTGTAAAGAGCAATATTGCATAGGAATCTGGAATGTTAGGTCCATGAATCAAGGCAAATTGGAAGTAGTCAAACATGAGATGGCAAGAGTGAACATTGACATTCTAGGAATCAGCGAACTAAAATGGACTGGAATGGATGAATTTAACTCAGATGACCATTATATCTACTACTGCAGGCAGGAATCCCTCAGAAGAAATGGAGTAGCCATCATGGTCAACAAAAGAGTCTGAAATGCAGTCCTTGGATGCAATCTCAAAAACGACAGAATGATCTCTGTTCGTTTCCAAGGCAAACCATTCAATATCACAGTAATCCAAGTCTATGACCCAACCAGAAATGCTGAAGAAGCTGAAGTTGAATGGTTCTATGAAGACCTACAAGACCTTTTAGAACTAACACCCAAAAAAGACGTCCTTTTCTGATAGGGGACTGGAATGCAAAAGTAGGAAGTCAAGAAACACCTGGGGTAACAGGAAAATTTGGGCTGGAATACGGAATGAAGCAGGGCAAAGGCTAATAGAATTTTGCAAAGAGAATGCACTGGTCATAGCAAACACCCTCTTCCAACAACACAAGAGAAGACTCTACACATGGACATCACCAGATGGTTAACACCAAAATCAGATTGATTATATTCTTTGCAGCCAAAGATGGAGAAGCTCTATACAGCCAGCAAAAACAAGACCAGGAGCTGACTGTGGCTCAGATCATGAACTCCTTATTGCCAAATTCAGAATTAAGTTGAAAAATGTAGGGAAAACCATGAGACCATTCAGATATGACCTAAATCAAATTCTTTATGATTTATACAGTGCAAGTGAGAAATAGATTTAAGGGCCTAGATCTGATAGAGTGCCTGATGAACTATGGATGGAGAATCATGACATTGTACAAGAGACAGGGATCAAGACCATCCCCATGGAAAAGAAATGCAAAAAAGCAAAATGGCTGTCTGGGGAGGCCTTACAAATAGCTGTGAAAAGAAGAGAAGCAAAAAGCAAAGGAGAAAAGGAAAGACATAAGCATCTGAATGCAGAGTTCCAAAGAATAGCAAGGAGAGATAAGAAAGCCTTCCTCAGTGATCAATGCAAAGAAATAGAGGAAAACAACAGAATGGGAAAGACTGGAGATCTCCTCAAGAAAATTAGAGATACCAAGGAAACATTTTATGCAAAAATGGGCTCCATAAAGGACAGAAATGGTATGGACCTAACAGAGTAGAAGATATTAAGAAAAGATGGCAAGAATACACAGAAAAACTGTACAAAAAAGATCTTCATGACTCAGATAATCACGATGGTGTGATCACTGACCTAGAGCCAAACATCCTGGAATGTGAAGTCAAGTGGGCCTTAGAAAGCATCACTACGAACAAAGTAGTGGAGGTGATGGAATTCCAGTTGAGCTATTACAAATCCTGAAAGATGATGCTGTGAAAGTGCTGCACTCAATATGTCAGCAAATTTGGAGAACTCAGCAGTGGCCACAGGACTGGAAAATGTCAGTTTTCATTCCAATCCCAAAGAAAAGCAATGCCAAAGAATGCTCAAACTACCACACAATTGCACTCATCTCACACGCTAGTAAAGTAATGCTCAAAAATCTCCAAGCCAGGCTTCAGCAACACATGAATTGTGAGCTTCCAGATGTTCAAACTGGTTTTAGAAAAGGCAGAGGAACAAGAGATCAAATTGCCAACATCCTCTGGATCATCGAAAAAGGAAGAGAGTTCCAGAAAAACATCTATTTCTGCTTTATTGACTATGCCAAAGCCTTTGACTGTGTGGATCACAAGAAACTGGAAAATTCTGAAAGAGATGGGAATACCAGACCACCTGACCTGTCTCTTGAGAAACCTGTATGCAGGTCAAGAAGTGACAGTTAGAACTGGACATGGAACAACAGACTTGTTCCAAACAGGTAAAGAAGTATGTGAAGGCTGTATATTGTCACCTTGCTTACTTAACTTATATGCAGAGTACATCATGAAAAACGCTGGGATGGAAGAAGCACAAGCTGGAATCAAGGTTTCCGGGAGAAATATCAATAGCCTCAGATATGCAGATGACACCACCCTTATGGCAGAAAGTGAAGAGGAACTAAAAAGCCTCTTGATGAAAGTAAAAGAGGAGAGTGGAAAAGTTGGCTTAAGGCTCAACATTCAGAAAACGAAGATCATGGAATCTGGTCGCTACACTTCATGGGAAATAGATGGGGAAAAAGTGTCAGACTTTATTTTTGGGGGCTCCAAAATCACTGCAGATGGTGACTGCAGCCATGAAATTAGAAGACGCTTACTCCTTGGAAGGAAAGTTATGACCAACCTAGATACCATATTCAAAAGCAGAGACATTACTTTGCCAACAAAGGTCCATCTAGTCAAGGCTACGGTTTTTCCAGTGGTCATGTATGAATGTGAACATTGGACTATGATGAAAGCTGAGCACTGAAGAATTGATACTTTTGAACTGTGGTGTTGGAGAAGACTCTTGAGAGTCCCTTGGACTGCAAGGAGATCCAACCAGTCCGTTCTAAAGGAAATCAGTCCTGGGTGTTCTTTGGAAGGACTGATGCTGAAGCTGAATCTCCAGTACTTTGGCCACTTCATGCGAAGAGTTGACTCATTGGAAAACACTTTGATGCTGGGAGGGATTGGGGGCAGGAGGACAAGGGGACGACAGAGGATGAGATGGCTGGATGGCATCACCGACTCGATGGACATGAATTTGGGTGAACTCCAGGAGTTGGTGATGGACAGGGAGGCCTGGCGTGCTGCAATTCATGCGTTCACAAAGAATCAGACACAACTGAGCGACAAAGTGAACTGAATTGTATATTCTTTTGGATTCTTTTTACTTTTTCTTTCTTTTTCTTTTTCTTTTTTTTCCCCATTTTTTCAGTTTTAATGGCACTATGGAATCTAATTACGCATTTGAGGGTTTTTTCTCAGTCACGGTTTTTATTTTTTTTTATAAACCTTTGCCTCTACATTGCCCTTTTGCAGTTCTGTGGAGTTTTACAGTTTTCTTTCTTCTTCCTTTTTTTTCTTTTTTTTTAATTTTAATTTTTTAAACCTATTATTATCTCTTCTACATTTATTCCTTTGTTTTCTTTTCCCACTGTTCTTTTTCCCCTGCAGTTAATCTTAAATGTATATAAATCTTCATCTACCTCTATTTAATTATGCTTATCTATTATTTCTTTCTTTTCTTTCTTTCCTTTTCTCTCAATGTATTTGCTAGTTTTGTTTTCATTGCTTTATTCCCCACTTGGCACCTTGCTTTAGTTTTGTTTATCTGTTCGTGCTTTGGTTAGATTTGTTCTTAATTGGTAGATATAATTTTTAATTTATTTTGTTAACCAGGTCAATCTCAATTCAGTTCAGTTCAGTCCCTCAGTCATGTCCGACTCTTTGAGACCCCATGAACTGCAGCACGCCAGGCCTCCCTGTCAATCACCAACTCCCGCAGTTAACCCAAACTCATGTCCATCGAGTTGGTGATGCCATCCAACCATCTCATCCTCTGTCGTCCCTTTGTCATCCTGCCCCCAATCCCTCCCAGCATCAGAGTCTTTTCCAATGGGTCAACTCTTTGCATGAGGTGGCCAAAGTATTGGAGTTTCAGCTTCAGCATCAGTCCTTCCAATGAACACCCAGGATTGATCTCCTTTAGGATGGACTGGTTGGATCTCCTTGCAGTCCAAGGGACTCTCAAGAGTCTTCTCCAACACCACAGTCTAAAAGCATCAATTCTTTGGTGCTCAGCTTTCTTCACAGTCCAACTCTCACATCCATACATGACCACTGGAAAAACCGTAGCCTTGACTAGATGGACCTTTGTTGGCAAAGTAATATCTCTACTTTTCAATATGGTGTCTAGGTTGGTCATAACTTTCCTTCCAAGGAGTAAGCGTCTTTTAACTTCATGGCTGCAATCACCATCTGCAGTGATTTTGGAGCCCCCAAAAATACAATCTGACACTGTTTCCACTGTTTCCCCATCTATTTCCCATGAAGTGTAGCGACCAGATTCCATGATCTTCGTTTTCTGAATGTTGAGCCTTAAGCCAACTTTTCCACTCTCCTCTTTTACTTTCATCAAGAGGCTTTTTAGTTCCCCTTCACTTTCTGCCATAAGGGTGGTGTCATCTGCATATCTGAGGCTATTGATATTTCTCCCAGCAATCTTGATACCAGGTTGTGCTTCTTCCATCCCAGCGTTTTTCATGATGTACTCTGCATATAAGTTAAATAAGCAGGGTGACAAATGTACAGCCTTGACGTACTCCTTTTCCTGTTTGGAACCAGTCTGTTGTTCCATGTCCAGTTCTAACTGTCACTTCCTGACCTGCATATAGGTTTCTCAAGAGACAGGTCAGGTTACTTTTTATTTTTGTTGGACTGTTTTGATTTTGCTTATAGGTGTATATGTGTATGTGTATATTCCATTATATTAATTATTATTTGCCTGATTTTGAAACTGCCATTTTTTGGGGGTTCATCTTTGGTTTCTCATTTTTGGGTATTTGTTTTAATTTCACTTAATGTCATAACAAACCACTTGTGGAATCTTCATTCCTGATCAGAGATCAAGCCCTGAGCCACTGGAGTGGGCGCACTGACTCCAAGACCCTATATTACCAGAGAACTAACTTAGGGAGTATCTAATAGTTAAAACTCACACACAGAAAACCACTTGAATATAAGACCCGGCATCACCCAACCAGCCATAGCAGTGTGTGCAGTACACTCATCTAACCAACAAACAAAACAAAAATACAAGTCCAGTCATCAGCAGACAGGATTATCACCTCATTCAGCCTTGTCCATCAGAGGAAAAGCAAACAAACAAAACTCAGCACAAATCTCACCCAATATAAAGCTCACACAAACCACCAGACCAACCTTAGGAAGGCAGAAACCATAAGGAAGAAAGAATTGAACCCTGAAGGCTTGGAAAAGGAGACCTCAAACACAGTAAGTTAAAAAAAAATAATGAAAAGGCATAGAAATACTACACAAATGAAGGAACAAGATAGAAACACAGAAGTCCAAATAAATGAAGAGAAAACAGACAAACTATCTGATAAACAATTCACAATAATGATAGTAAAGATGATCAAAAACCTTGAAAACAGAATGGAGAAAATGCAAGAAACAATTAACTAAGACCTAGAAGAATTAAAGAATAAACATACAGAGACAAACAACACAAGTACTGAAATTAAAAACACTCTAGAAGGAATCAATAGCAGAATATCTGAAGTAGAAGAATGAATCAGTGAGCTGGAAGATAAAATGATGGAAATAAGTTCTGAAGAGCAGAATAAAGTAAAAAGAATGAAAAGAACTGAGGATAGTCTCAGAGACCTCTGAAAAAATATCAAACACACCAACATCTGAATTATAGGGATCACAGAAGAAGAAGAGAAAAAGAAAGGATATGAAAAAATTTTTGAAGAGATTATAGTTGAAAATCTCCCCAACATGGAAAAGGAAATAGTCAATCAAGTCCAAGATGCACAAAGAGTCGCATACAGGATAAACCCAAGGAGAAATGCACCAAGACACATACTAATCAAACTAGCAAAGACTAAACACAAAGAAAGAATATTAAAAGCAACAAGGGAAAAGCAAAAGTAACATACAAGGGAAAACCCATAAGTTAACAGCTGATCTTTCAGCAGAAATTCTGTAGACCAGAAGGGAATGGCAGGATATATTTAAAGTACTGAAAGGGAAAAATCTACAACCAAGATTACTGTACCCAGCAAGGATCTTATTCAAAATTGATTGAGAAATAAAAAGCTTTTCAGACAAGCAAGAATTAAGAGAATTCAGTACCACCAAGCCAGCTTTACAACAAATGTTAAAGGGACTTATATAGTCAAGAAATACAAGAGAAGAAAAAAATCTACCAAATCAACCCCAAACAATTAAGAAAATGGCGATATAAACATCAGTTCAGTTCAGTTCTATTGCTCAGTCATGTCCAACTCTTTGCAACCCCATGGACTGCAGCACCTAGGCCTCCCTTTCCAACATCAACTCCCGGAGTTTACTCAAATTCATGTGCATTGAGTTGGTGATGCCATCCAACCATCTCATCCTCTGTTGTTCCCTTCTCGTCCCGCCTTCAATCTTTCCCAGCATCAGGAAACATATAGGAACGTATATATCAATAATTACTTTAAAAATAAATGGAATAAATGATTGGACCAAAAGACACAGACTGGCTGAATGGATACAAAACGAAGACCCATACATATGCTGTCTACAAGAAACCCACTCAGACCCACCACATATAGACTGAAAGTGAGAGGATGTAAAAATATATTCCGTGCAAATGGTAAGCAAAAGAAAGCTGGAGTAGCAATCCTCATATCAGACAAAATAGATCTTAAAATAGAGAATATTACAAGATATAAGGAAGGACACTACATAATGATCAAGGGATCAATCCAAGAGGAAGACATAACAATTGTAAATATCTATGCAACCAACATAAGAGCACTTCAATACATAAGACAAACACAGACATAAAAGGAGAAATTGACAGTAACACAATAATAGTAGGAGAGTTTAACACCTGACTAACACCAATGGACAGATCATCAAAACAAAATTAATAAGGAAATACAAGTATTAAATGATACATTAGATGACATGGATCTCATTGATATCTTCAGGGCATTCCATTCAAATGCAGAAGAATACAACTTCTTCTCAAGTGCACATGAGACATTCTCCAGAATAGACCACATGTTAGGTCACAAATCAAGCCTCAGTAAATTTAAGAAAATTGAAATCATATCAAGCATCTTCTCTGACCACAACACTATGAGACTAGATACCAAACACAAGAAAAAAATATGTAAAAAACATGAACACATGGAGATTAAACAATACATTTCTAAATAACCAACAGGTTACTGAAGAAATAAAAAGTGAAATCAAAAAATTTCTAGAAACAAATGACAATGAAAACAAGATCACTCAAAACTTATGGGATGCAGCAAAAGCAGTTCTAAGAGGGAAGTTTATAGCAATACAATCCTACCTCAAGAAACAAGAAAAACAACGAATAGACAAGCTAACTTTACACCTAAAACAACTG
Organism: Bison bison bison; assembly: GCF_000754665.1. Lineage (NCBI taxonomy): Eukaryota > Metazoa > Chordata > Mammalia > Artiodactyla > Bovidae > Bison > Bison bison. The sequence continues at coordinate 91,204 of NW_011493944.1, read as the reverse complement.
GAAAAAGAAGAACAAACAAACAAACAAAACCACCAAAATTAGTAGAAGGAAAGAAATTATAAAGATCCGAGCAGAAATAAATGAAAAAGAAATGAAAGAAACAACAGTAAAGATTAATAAAACTAAAAGCTGGTTCTTTGAGAAGATAAACAAAATTGACAACCTATAGCCAGACTCATCAAGAAAAAAAGAGAGAAGAATCAAATCAACAAAATTAGAAATGTGAAAGGAGAGGTTACAACAGACAGTGCAGAAATACAAAGGAGTATAAGAGACTATTATGAACAACTATATGGCAATAAAATGGATAACCTGGAAGAAATGGACATATTCTTAGAAAAGTTCAATCTTGCAAGACTGAATCAGGAAGAAACAGAAATTATGAACAACCCAATTACAAGCACTGAAATTGAATCTGTGATCAAAAATCTCCCAAAAAAACAAACACCCAGGACCAGGTGGCTTCACAGCAGAATCCTATCAAGCATTTAGAGAAGAGCTAATGCCTATCCTTCTAAAACTCTTTCAAAAAAAATTGCAGAGGAAGGAACACTTCCAAACTCATTCTACGAGACCCCATCGCCCTGTTACTAAAACCAGACAAAGACAATACAAAAAAAAGAAAACTACAGGCCAATATCATGGATGAACATAGATGGAAGATCCTCAACAAAATTTTAGCAAACAGAATTCAGCACCACATCAAAAAGCTTATACACCAAGATCAAGTTGGGTTTATTCCAGGGATGCAAGGATTCTTCAATATATGCAAATCAATAATGTGATACACCATATCAACAAACTGAAAGATAAAAACCATATGATAATCTCAAAAGATGGCGAAAAAGCCTCTGACAAAATTCAGCACCCATTTATGGTCAAAATTCTTAAAAAAAAAAAGTGCATAGAAGGAATCTACCCTCAACATAGTAAAAGCCATGTATGACAAGCCTACAGCAAACATTATTCTCGATGGTGAAAAACTGAAAGCATTCCCCCTAAGATCAGGAACAAGACAAGGCTTCACCACTATTATTCAACATAGTTTTGGAAGTTCTAGCTACTGAAATAGACGAAAAAGAAATAAAAGGAATCCAGATCAGAAAAGAAGAAGCAAAGCTCTCACTGTTTGTAGATGACATGATACTGTACATAGAAAACCCAAAAGATAGTATCAGAAAATTACTAGAGCTGATCGGTGAATTTAGCAAAGTTGCAGGATACAAAATCAATCCACAGAAATCACTTGCATTTCTACACACTAACAATGAAAAATCAGAAAGAAAAATTAAGAAATCAATCCCACTCACCATTGCAACAAAAAGAATTAAATATCTAGGGATAAACTTACCTAAGGAGATAAAGGACTGTACAAAGAAAATTATGATACTAATGAAAGAAATCAAAGATGGCATAAACAGAAGGAGAGCTATTCCATGTTCCTTCCTAGGAAGAATCAATATTGTGAAAATGACTATATTACCAAATGCATTCTACAGATTCAATGCGATCCCTATCAAATTACCAATGGCATTTTCCCCAGAACTAGAACAAAAAATTTCATGGTTCATATGGAAACACAAAACACCCCGAACAGCCAAAGGAGTCCTGAGAAAGAAGAATGAATCTGGAGGAGTTAACTTTCCTGACTTCAGATAATACTACAAAGCTACAGTCATCAAGACAGCATGGTTCTGGCACAAAAACAGAAATATAGACCAATGGAACAAGATAGAAAGCCCAGAAATAAACCCATGCACCTACGCGTACCTTATTTTTGACAAAGGAGGCAAGAATGTACAATGGGACAAAAGTGGCCTCTTCAATAAGTGGTGCTGGGAAAACTGGGAAACTATATGTAAAAGAATGAAATTAGAACATTTCTGAACACCATACACAAAGATAAAATGGATTAAAGACCTAAATGTAAGACCAGAAACTATAAAACTCTTAGAGGAAAACATAGGCAGAACACTCGATGACATAAATCAAAGCAAGGTCCTTTATGACCCACTTCCTAGAGTAATGGAAATAAAAACAAAAGTAAACAAGTGGGACCTGATTAAACTTAAAAGCTTTTGCACAGCCAAAGAAACTATAAGAAAGGTGAAAAGGCAACCCTCAGAATGGGAGAAAATGATAGCAAATGAAACAACTGACAAAGGATTAATTTCCAAAATACACAAGCAGCTCATACAACTCAATACCAGAAAAACAAACAACCCAATCAAAAAGTGGGGAAAAGACCTAAACAGACATTTCTCCAAAGAAGACATACAGATGACTAACAAACACATGAAAAGGTGCTCAATATCGCTCATTATCAGAGAAATGCAAACCAAAACCACAATGAGATATCACCTCACACCGGTCAGAATGGCCCTTAACAAAAAGTCTACAAACAATAAATGCTGGAGAGGGTGTGGAGAAAAGAGAATGCTCTCGCACTGTTGGTGGGAATGTAAAATTGATACAGCCACTATGGAAGATGGTATGGAGATTCTTTAAAAGACTAGGAATAAAACCACCATCTGACCCACCAATCCCACCCCTAGGTATATACCCTGAGGAAACCAAAATTGAAAAAGACACATGTATTCCAATGTTCACTGCAGCACTTATTTACAATAGCTAGAACATGGAAGCAACCTAGATGTCCATCGACAGATGCATGGATAAAGAAGTTGTGGTACATATACACAATGGAATATTACTCAGCCATAAAAAGGAACACATTTGAGTCAGTTCTAATGAGGTGGATGAACCTAGAGCCTGTTACACAGAGTGAAGTAAGTCAGAAAGAGAAAGATAAATATCATATTCTGATGTATAGATATGGAATCTTGAAAAGTGGTACTGAAGAATTTATTTACAGAGCAGCAATGGAGAAACAGACATAGAAAATAGACTCATGGATATGGGGAGAGGAGAGGAAAGGGTGAAATGTATGAAAACAGTAACGTGGAAGCGTACATTACCATATGTAAAATAGATAGCCAGTGGGAATCTGCTATATAGCTCAGGAAACTCAAACAGGGGCTCTGTATCAACCTAGAGGGGTGGGATGGGGAGGGAGATGGGAGGAAGTTTCAAAAGGGAGGAGATATATGTAAACCTATGGCTGATTCATGTTGAGATTTGACAGAAAGCAATTATCCTTCAATTAAAAAATAAATAAAAATTTTAAAAATAGTAAAAAGTCAGTTTTTACTTCATTTCTATAGACAAGTTTAAAGAAACTTTCAAACATATGTGATTTCACACTTGAATTTTTTTTTCCAGATCTTGATACACATTTCAGAAACTTTATGGCAATGGTATAACAGAAGTAATGAGTTTTTTGTAGCTAGAAGTGTGATTATTACTTGATAGATATTTTCAATTTATCTTTAAATAATTGTCTACCAAAATTTCATTCTGTCTGGATGTTCCCAAATTTGTCCTCACATGTTTAGCTGATGGTCCATCTTAAATTCCAGGATGAAATTGTAGAGTGATTTATTTAGAAAAGTAAAAGAGAGAATAAGATTTATATATCTCAAAATTAGAAATAAAGCACATATATTGATACCTCTTTCATAAAACTGTTTTTAGTCAACAATCAGTTAGTTAATAGCTGCCCCCTTGAACTTCATATATGCAAAATATTTCATTACAATTTCATCAAACATAGAAACACAATGGAGCACCAAATGACTCAAAAACCTCTAAATTTGTGATAATAATACATTGAACACAAACACTGGAAAACGGTTTCTTTACTTAACTAAATGATGTCAATGTCATTGACTGTGTAGCCAAAATCTAGAAAGTAAAAACATTTTTAAGACTTGAGAAATGAAATGGGGATGTGGGGTTCCCAAGGCACTTGGAAAAGACAGTTTTTCTTATACCTGGCTAAAAAAATGCAGACATAATTTATAATTCATTTCATGGTCAAATGAGGTGGCTGAGAGTGGGACAAAAACCTGGAAGATAGGCCCTTCCCCATCAATCAATTTCAAGGCCAGACTTGCCTGCTCTGCCTGTTTTCTTTGTTCATTAAAAAGTCTCTTCATTTCCTTCTCTTCTGTTTTCTTACTTGGTTCCCATCAGTGCCTCATTAATTGCAATTCCTATGAACTTCCTCCAAAGTAGTTGGTGCATGTAATTTGGGAGTGAGCTCCTAAATTCTTAATGCTTGGATTGATTTCAGGTTTCTCATTAGTTTACCATGAGTTGGAACACATCAGATTTTCAAAAATTTAGGAGGATCTTAACTATTAATCTTGAGTTTGAAGGACATGTTTTGTCTAGTAGCAATGTTTTAGTTTTTTTATTTAATTTTTTGTTAGTATTTTTTGCTTTGGTTTGGTTTTTTATTTTCATTTTTTTGCTGTTTTGAGAAATTCTTATAGATTAGTGTATACAAAATTTTGTGTTTGTGTATTTTCCTGGGAAAACGTTTCATAGAGATGTTTCTTAGAGATGTTTTTACCCCCCAAAAGGAAGAAACCATGGTCTTAGGTACTTCATTCATTCAACTGACATTTATTAAGACCATAATATTTTCTTCAAACTGTACTTTCAAAATGTGGTGCTTGAGAAGACTCTTGAGAATCCTTCAGACAGAAAGGAGATCAAACCAGTCAATCCCGAGAGGAAAGCAATCCTGAATATTCATTGGAAGGGCTGACGCTGAAGGTGAATCTCCAGTGCTTTGGCCACCTGATGCAAAGAGTCGGCTCACTGGAAAGGCCCTAATACTGGGAAAGATTGAAGGCAAAAGGAGAAAGGGGCAACAGAGGATGAGATGGTTGGATGGCATTACTGACTCAGTGGACATGAGTTTGAGCAAACTTTGGGAGATAGTGAAGGACAAGGAACCCTGCATGCTGTAGTTCACAGAGTTGCAAAGTACAGGACATGACTTAGCAATCGAACAACAACACAACAATACTAAAGAACAGAGATGAGTAAGTTCCTGCTGAACTCCTCCTGAAAGTGTTTCTGGAGTCAAAGAGACACTAATGTGGACTACCGTGGTCCAGTGCAGCAAATTCTCTACTAAAAGTAGCTGAGTGCTCTTCAAGCACAGAGGAGGGGGAAACTGTGTATAGAGAAAGTTAGGAAAGAGTTCGTCTAAGTTGGGGCGTGATGCCTAGGTCTTGAAGCCTGAGGAGAAGATGAGCTCCTGTTGAGCTCCTGTTGCTCCATCTCCTGGCTCTTTTGTGGATCAACTACATGCAGCTGTTTGGGGTTTAGAGCCCAGTGATTCTAGTCTCTAAACAGCACTTTCATGAAATGTAACCCAAGCTATAACTGGATCCAGAGATTCTACTAACTTTTCTCTCTCAAAGAGTCTTTCTCACCTCTCAGTTATTTCTGAGTTTCCCATGATACCCTTCTGCATGCTTTTTGAAACTACTCTGCCTGGGTATTCCTCTCAGGTCTGCTCATTGTGTCTTTTTGCTTTTGCTCTGCTCCTAGTGACCCTCAGAAAGTCTCTGTTCAGTTGGGCACCCTGGGATGCCAGTGACCTCTGGTGCTTCCTCTGCTCAGCACCCAGGGGTCCAGGTCCTTGTACATCTCCTTGCCTTTTCATAGGACCTGACAAGGCCACCTGTGGTGGCCAAGAGATGCCATACTCCCCACAAGATGGTTGTTCCCAAAGCCGTCACTTCTCTGTTTTGCTGATGTTCTTGCTCCTACTGTTGCTGGCACTGGAAGGGACCAGTTCCAGGATTATTAGATTCCAATCTGCTTCTCCACAACCAGATGGCTTAGAGATTATTGGTACTCCTTCATGTCTGTGTTGTCATTTCTGGATGCGCATTCCCAGCTCTGTGGCCTACTTTTAACTGCTCACACCTGCAGCTTTTCCGGAGGATTGTTCTTTGGCTACTGAAGCAGAGCAGAAAGGATCAGGAATTTGCAAATCCTCATTTCTACCACCTTCACCCAGCAGGCAGCCAATGACTGACTGCTATTACAAGTGGACTAAATTCCAGCTCCCTCACCTCAAGGAAAGGTAATGTGTGAAGCACAGTCTACATTCCAGAGTTACCCATAGGAGCCAGCCCAGGCTAGGATCTCACCTGAAACCATAGCCTTTGTTGACTTTCCCCCCTCACATATCCTACCTTTCTGTGCCCTTTCCAGTTTCCTGTTAATAAACCACTTTCACGCAGATCCTATCACATAAGAATTTGTGTTGTGGAAACCCAACCTAGAAAGCCAGGTCTATCCCATTCCTGGAATTCCTCAAGCCTGAGAAAGTAAGACAGGTCTTCAATCCTCAGTTCAAAGATGTATCTTATGCTTACTCCATATTGAAGACTTCCCTGGAATGTTTGACAATGATCACTTTTATTTCCTTTCAGGGGGGAAATAAATAGCTGATTCTCTCAAGGTATGGCCTTGTCTCAGGGCAGCAGGACCAGCTCAAAATAGCCAGATATTAATATTTTTCAAAATCTGGATTATACAACCACACCCATGATCAGAGTTTTTTTGTTTTTTTGTTTTTTTTTGAAGTTTGAGTGAGGATGGAGAGTAGAAGCTAATAATACACAAATACGGCAGAGGAAAGATTATGGTAAAAATTCCAATGTAGCTGGAAGGCAGAATATGAAGCCATGAATAGAAGATGAAAGTTCAGATACTAAGTGCTTTACACCCCACTAAAGAGTTTGATCTTTATTGTATAGATACCAGGGATATTTAGATGAACTGAGATATAAAGAGGTATATTTTTTTAAGATAAAGGTCATAATGGACTGAAGGATAAGAAATAGGGAGAATCCTGGACATAGAAGTTGAGAAGTCACAGGGAAATACAGCTTGGGATGTAAGATAAAACTGTGGGTAAAGATCATCTAGGGTCTCCATAAAAAAAAAAAAAAGATAATAAGGGGAATAGCCATGAGAAAACAAACCCTAAAATGCAATGCGTGCGCCAAATGGAAGGGGAAAAGACAGGACATGGATAAAAACCAGCAGACATTAATGCCCTAGAATCCACAGGAAACATAATATAGAGCATCAAATTTTATAGAAAAATCAAGTAATGTGAAAGCAAAATAGGATTTGGCAATGAGAATATCATTCGTGGCTAACAGGAAAACAATCTCATTGAGATGGGATAACAAGAGAGGACGCCAGATTGTAATAACTAAGACTGCATAAAATTTGGAAAAGTAGACTCAGTAAGTGTGGTCTTATCCTTCACACCACCGCTTTCCCCAGAAAACTCATCACATGTTGAAAAAAGAATTTGGAAGGAGTTTGAAGAGGATGCAGAAATAAGATAAAATATTTCTGAGTGTGAGGGAGACTTGGAAATATCAATAAACTCTGGAGGAGGAATGAAGAGGAAAAAAATAAATGAAGAATACCTACAAAAAGAAGGATCAAATGATGATCAAGATCCTAGATATGGGGAAGAATGTCTTAAAGAGAAGGCCAGGGGATACTGTCCTCTGAGACAGGAGGGAAGATGAATAAGGATGGATCTACAGCTAGAGGTCAGGTGTCATGGAGACAGGTGAGCAGTTCATAAGAGCCATTCTTTTGTTTGAAAAATCAAGCACAGTCATCTGCCAGGGTTTAGAGAGATGGAAGTGAAACAAGCACTTATGGAGAGGAATATAAAGCAAGAAATATTTTTTTTAAATGCATAATTACACATTAGACAAAGACTTACCCAGGGTATTGAGGGTCCAGTTGATTAGAGTAAAGTATGGTGATATTGTTCAGTCCCATTGTAGAATCTTAATGTTCAGGACCAAGGATTAACAGTAAAAATAAAAGATAGTTATAAAGAAAATGAATGGGTAGATTCATCTTTGGTTGTATATTACCATAGTAGGGGGTGGGAGTGGGTAATGCCTCAGTTCAGTTCAGTCGCTCAGTCATGTCCAACTCTTTGTGAACCCCATGGATTGGAGCATGCCAGGCTTCCCTGTCCATTACCAACTCCCGGAGCTTACTCAAACTCATGTCCATTGAGCTGGTGATGCCATCCAACAATTTCATCCTTGTCCCCTTCCCCTCCTGTATAAAGAGAGACAGAATACAAAAGAAATTGAGGGTGCTGGTGAAAGTACATTTAAGTAATTAAATTATGATGTCTAGGTTTCATCTAGGTTTCATTGAAAAGGAATTGATATCAAAAGGAAATGGTCAGATTTGGAACATTTCAAGCAATAGATGTATACAGATAATTCCAGAAAGCAGTCCATCACAAAATGTAAGGGCAGTAAAGAGATGCCCAAGGAAGGCAGAAAATGTGAGCTAGGGAATGGAGGTGAAGAGCAGTGGATATTGAAAGCCCAGCACCACTAATGTTACATGCAAATAGAGAAGGTAGCTAAGTCCAAGGTATCTTTGGAAAAGGTTGATAGAAAGTCTTATATCTACTACTGTGGGAAAGAATCCATTAGAAGATATGGAGTAGCCCTCATAGTCAACAAGAGTCCAAAATGCAGTACTTGGGTGCAATCTCAAAAATGACAGAATGATCTCTGTTCATTTCCAAGACAAACCATTCAATACCACAGTAATCCAAATCTGTGCTTTCAACCACTAATGCTGAAGAAGCTGAAGTTTAATTGTTCTATGAAGACCTACAAGACCTCCTAGAACTAACACCAGAAAACCAATAGCCTTTTCAACATAGGGGACTGTAGTGCAAAAGTAGGAAGTCAAGAGATACCTAGAGAAACAAGCAGGCAAGTTTGGCCTTGGAGCACAAAATGAAGCAGGGCAAATGCTAACGGAGTTTTTCCAAGAGAACACACCGGTCATAGCAAACACACTCTTTCAGCAACATAAAGATGACTCTACACATGGATATCACCAGATGGTTGATACCGAAATCAGATTGATTATATTCTTTGTAGCCAAAGATAGAGAAGCTCTATACAGTCAGCAAAATCAAGACCAGGAGCTTACTGTGGCTTAGATCATGAACTTCTTATTGCAAAATTCAGACTTAAACTGAAGAAAGTAGCAAAAACCACTAGACCATTCAGGTATGACCTAAGTCAAATCCCGCAGTAACAAATAGATTCAAGGGATTAGATCTGATAGACAGAGTGCCTGAAGAATTATGCATAGAGGTTGACAACACTGTACAGGAGGCAGTGATCAAAACCATCCCCAAGAAAAAGAATGCAAAAAGGAAAATGATTGCCTGAGAAGGCCTTACAAATAACTGAGAAAAGAAGAAAAACATAAGGCAAAGGAGAAAAGGGAAGATATATCCATCTAAATGTAGAGTTCCAAAGAACAGCAAGGAGAGATAAGAAAACCTTCTTAAGTGATCAATACAAAGACATAGAGGAAAACAATAGAATGGGAAAGACTAGAAATTGCTTCAATAAAATTAGAGATACCAAGGGAACATTTCATGCAAAGATGGGCACAATAAAGGACAGAAATGGTATGGACCTAACAGAAGCAGAAGATATTAAGAAGAGGTGGCAAGAATACACAGAACTATACAAAAAATATCTTCATGACCCAGATAGCCACAATGGTTTAATCATTCACCTGGAGCCAGACATCCTCGAATGCAAAGTCAAGTGGGCCTTGGGAAGCATCACAATGAACAAAGCTAGTCATCACTAAGGATAAAGCTAGTGGAGGTGATGAAATTCCAGTTGAGCTATTTCAAATCCTAAAAGGTGATGCTGTGAAAGTGCTGCACTCAATCTGCTAGCAAATTTGGAAAACTCAGCAGTGGCCACAGGACTGGAAAAGGTCAGTTTTCATTCCAATCCCAAAGAAAGGGAATGCCAAAAAATGTTCAAACTACCACACAATTGCACTCATCTTACACACTAACAAAGTAATGCCCCAAATTCTCCAAGCCAGGCTTCAACAGTACATGAACCAAGAACTTGCAGGTATACAAGCTGGATTTAGAAAAGGCAGAGGAACCAGAGATCAAATTGCCAACATCCTTAAATTATAGAAAAGGCAAGAGAGTTCCAGAAAAACATTTACTTCTGCTTCGTTGACTACTCCAAAGCCTTTGACTGTAGATCACAACAAACAGTGGAAAATTCTTAAAGAGACAGGAATACCAGACCATGTTATCTGCCTCCTGAGAAATCTGTATGCAGGTCAAGAAGCAACAGTTAGAACAGGACATGGAGCAATGGACTGTTTCCAAATTGAGAAAGGAGTATGTCAAGGCTGTATATTGTCAATCTGCTTATTTAACTTATTTTTCTTATTATTAATTTATTTTTTTATTGAAGGATAGTTGCTTTACAGAATTTTATTGTTTTCTGTCAAAACTCAACACGAATCAGCCATAGGTACAGAGTACATCACGCGAAATGCCAGGCTGGATAAAGCACAAGCTGGAATCAAGAATGCCGGGAGAAATATCAATAACCTCAGATATGCAGATGACACTATCCTTATGGCAGAAAGTAAAGAGGAAATAAAGCTTTTCTAGATGAAAATGAAAGAGGAGAGTGAAAATGCTGGCTTAAAACTCAACATTCAAAAAGTGAAGATCATGGGATCTGGTCCCATCACTTCATGGCAAATAGATGGGGAAACAATGGAAACAGTGTCAGACTTTATTTTCTTGGGCTCCAAAATCACTGCAGATGGTGACTGCAGCCACGAAATTAAAAGATGCTTGCTCCTTGGAAGAAAAGCTATGACAAACAGCATATTAAAAAGCAGAGACATTAGTTTGCCAACAAAGGTCTGTTTAGTCAAAACTACGGTTTTTCTAGTAGTCACATATGGATGCAAGAGTTGGACCCTAAAGAAATCTGAGTGCTGAAGAATTGATGCTTTTGAATTGTCATGTTAGAGAAGACTCTTGAGAGTCCTCTGGACTGCAAGATCAAATCAATCCATCCTAAAGTAGATCAGTCCTGAATATTCATTGAAAGGACTGATGCTGAAGCTGAAGCTCCAATACTTTGGCCACTTGATGTGAAGAACTGACTCATTGGAAAAGACCCAGATGCTGGGAAATGTTGAAGGTGGGAGGTGAAGGGGTCAACAGAGGATGAGATGTTTGGATGGCATCAGCAGCTCAATGGACATGAGTTAGAGCAAGCTCCAGGAGTTGGTGATGGACAAGGAAGCCTGGCATACTGCAGTCCATGGGGTTGCCAAGATTGGACACAAGTGAGTGACCGAACTGACTAAGACATAGAGAATGATTGTGAGAAGCAGCAAAGCTGAGACTCACAGTCCTCAGCTCTTGTCCTGAAAACTAGAACAACAATATCCCAACAAAATGGAAAACAAAAGCAAGGAAACAGGTCTAAGTTGAGAGGGAGATGAATGTGTTAGATGTGATGAAATATTCAAGTGGAAATTTCCTCCAGATAACTGGAAATAGACATTTTAAAATACAAATCGAAATGGTATTGGTGTCACACCCTGAGTGTTCTGCTTCAGATTTCAACAACCTCTGATGTTATATGTTGACCTGATATCACCAAAACAAATCTTCCCAAATCACCTAGTTTTCCCTGATAATTCCCAACTCAGTCTATGCTGTCATCATCCAGAATTGTTAAAAGCTAGCATCTAGACATAGAGAATTTAACCCAATAAACTAAACCACATATGGAGTTCAGGATAGTTATTCTTACAAATGAATTTAATCTCTAAATTGATATATAGCAGCATTATGCTTTTGAAGCTAGACAGTGATTGACAGACTTTGGGGTGGGGGTGGGATAAGTGTACGAAGTAAATGAGCACTTCATCATGCTTGGGAAATTCATCAAACACTGGCTCGAGTCACAGTTCTGCTCTGCCTGAGGAGTTGGGAGGATGCTCTCTGTGTACAAGTACATCATATCTAACCATTAGGATACTTAAAACTCTCAGCAATGAAAATGACTCTAGACAAAATATGTATTCTAAGGGGCTGATAGAGTTAATCCTCTTTTAGAAATCTAGATTTTATTTTTTTCTTCATGTTCATCATATTGCAAAATAATTTATTCATCATAAGGTCATATGTATTAGTAATTTATGGCTTACAAATATTTTCTCTGGGGCTCTTTTCTTATCCATAGTGCTGTGTAAATTGTCTTTATTAGGCCAAGTCCATGAGACCTCACTGCTAATTCTGAGGTTAATGCAAAAACCATAGAAATTTACCTCTTAATCCTACTAACGGATATTTCCTTCTTTCTTTCTCAAGTTTTATTTTCTTTTTCTACATAAGTATCACAATCTTTGGCCACCTGATGTAAACAACTCATTGGAAAAGACTCTGATGCTGGCAAAGATTGAGGGCAGGAGGAGAAGGGGGCGAAAGAGGATGGGATGGTTGGATAGCATCACTGACTCAATGAACGTGAGTTTGAGCAAACTCCGGGAAATAGTTGGGTACAGGGAAGCCTGGTGTACTGCAGTCCACGGGCTCTCAAAGAGTCAGACATGACTTAGTGACTGAACAATGATAATCAGAGTCTTGGCACAAGCAAGTTTTATATTTTATATGAGTAAAATCAAACACATTTTTTTCCCAAATGAGAACAATACACCGTACATTGCTCAATCTTGCATTATTCCTTCCATTCAAAACATGGGTGAAATACCTTATCCCAAAGAACATACAATTAGGCAACTTGGTGGGTGTAAAGTCATTTATCAGCTCCCTCCCCAGGTATATGGAAAAAGAATTCTATCCATATCCCAATAACATCCCTTTTCATCACCAAGGGTGTATCTCATCAATGACAGACCAAGCACAGGTGGTGTTCACTAAGACTTCGAAACAAAATTCTTTCCCCAGAGTGAACAGCTTCTTACAAGAATATTCGGAGTACAGTGTGTTCCAGGCATGTAGCACCTGTTACCCACTTGTTTAAATGTCTCATGAAGGGGACAGAGAAAAAATAGTTTCTCTCTGTCTCCGGGAACATACATAAATTTAGCATACAGTTCTTTTTTGGCCAAGTACAAGTTTGAATTACCTTAAGAAAGGCCATAGGATATACTTTCTTGAAGATGCTCTTCATGCTACCATTTATTCCATAAAATGACAGAGGAGGTGGTGACCCAGGAGAGAGGAGGAAGGGAATGGAGATAAAAGAAATGAAGAAAGAAAATGGAAGGAAGGCAGCATTGCAAATCCAACACTGAAACGGAGATGAAAAAGAAAACTCGTAAATTTCCTCTTACTACTAATGTTTGCATTATGCTCAAGTAGTTGGTCTCCCATGTCTACTTAATTATGAGAAATGTGAGACCCAGGTCACTGCTTTTTAAATATTGAAAAACCAGTACATTTATGAAGATGTTATTGCCAACTCCTTAGGAAATAAGTTGAGTTTATATTATTTTTCCTACATTTTGAGGTTAGCTCAGTCTAAATAGAGAACTGAATGTTTTTCCTCATGAGACCAAGCAGTCTTAATCTCATTAGCATGATACTTAAATGAAAAGATATTGGTCTAATGTTACTTTATAAACTGTAGCTATTAGCATTGTTGAAAAACATAGGAGCATTGGAATGATTTTAGAAACAAAATCATTACTGTATTAATTCAAGCTGTACCACAGTCTTAAACAAGCATTATCTACTACAGAATGCAAACACACGTGAGTAGAGTTGACCCTTGAATGATAGGGGTTTGAACTGTGCAGACCACTTATACACAGATTTTTTGCAATAATCACTGACTACAGGACTTCACGCTCCTGGGTGGTTGAATCGGTGAATGCAGAATTGTGGACACGGAGCACTGACTCTAAAGTTGTAGGCAGACTTCCCACTGCATGGAGAGTCAGTGCCCTAACCCTTTTTTGTTTCAAGGTCAACTGTACTTTCAGAGTACACACATGCGTGCACACACATGAGTGTGTGGATTCTCGTGGACACATTCACACACCCCACAGTATTCAGACAAACCACCCAACCTCTTCAGCATTTCATTTCTATACTGAAGTGAAGCACCTGTCTTTACCCTCTGGACTACTGTAACTTTTAGACCACTGTTTATTAATAGCCGTTCTGTGAATTGTTCTCCAGCCTTCTGAGGCTGTTTTCAGAATTACAAACACACTCATAAGAAGGGAATTCAAGGTCAGCAGTCTGTGTTAAGCAATTCCTATATTTATAAAGTTTCTAGAAATGGATAACTTATCATTCTTCCTCTCCATGCTTGCTGGGCTCAGGACCAGACGCTATTTTCACAAAGTCTTTTTTTAACACAGAGATGAACATCTAACATGCATCTGTGGTTCAACCTCACTCCAAGGGCCTGTGACTCTGGTGATTGGCTAAGGACTAGCCCTTTGGAATCAGTCCCACCCCGCTCTTCCTGCCAGCCTGACTCACCTCAGGAGCAGGTGCAAAACTAGGAGTAGTATCCAGGCTCGGAAAAAGTCTTCAGTGTTGGTGCAGTTCTGTCCAGGGAGTAGAAGAATGTGCAGTGATTAGAAACACATATTTCTGTTATTGTATATGTGTGTGTGTGTTTTCACATTACAATTTAAATTTTTTCTTTTTTTTGACTTTTCACCGAACTTGAGTGAAAGCTTGTATTTAGTTTTGGACTCTGATCTGTGTTCTTTAGACCTACTCAAATATAAAGATTTCATGTCCTTTGTTTTTGTAGGAAAAGTAAGCAATGGTAATTTTGCACAGTGTTGAATATGCAGTTATTGTATGATTATGGATAAACTGAAGATTGAGGCACAGATTTACAAACAAATCCAGAGAAAAATCAACAATTAAAAGAAATCATTAAAAAATGAATGTAGCTATGCACACGTGAAATTTCACACACAAAAAAATGATTCAAGTAAATGCTGGGAATCTCTTAAATTTCATTCAGAAATCAATGCCTTGAAATCTCACTAAATATACATAAATTTAAAGTATAACAAATATCTAGGAAAAATGATGAAATGATAATAATGTATAAGCCACACTGCTATATACTATACAGAGTGGGCAGCCAATAAAGGTTTGTTCCTTTTTCACTCAAATATTTGCAAAATGTTTTGTTGTAATGTTTCAGTAATCTGCAGGAAGAATAGAGAAAGAAGAGTAGAAACCTGTCTGTATACTACTAGAACTATCCAGTGGTGAAAGTTTTCTTACTTGCTCCATGCTCTGTTTATCTTGGCAGCCATGTACTCATATGTGGAATATGACATTAGTCTAGGATAATGTGATAACATTTACCAGAAAGAGCAACTTAACATTCTCTATCCTGACTCAGTACCCACCAGAAAGGTTTAGATCTTTATTTGGTTTCTCCAGTTGATTCTCTAGTAGGACAACATTGCTTTCAGCAGCCACAGTGGATATTCTACTTTACTTCATGATAATGTTGCAAGTGCTAATTAATACCCTGTATCCTGTTTAAAAATAAATGTTGGCAATTTTTACAATAATGACAATCTATACCTCAAAATCTGATCACCAGATTTGTGGTTTTAAGTTGATGGACTCAAGACATTTCCATTTCTTCTCCTCTCAAAACTCAACAACCTAACATTCAGGAGAAAAAAAAAACCAAATACATGAAAACCAACAAATTTGAAGAGCTATTTAAAAAATTAGAATAAATCTGTAATCCCAAGGCACCGTGTTGGAAGACTGCAGTAAACAGAAAAATAACTTAGAAGAATGGAAGTAGTAAAATCTTAAGGATAGATTTATTGACTCATATGGCCCCTAACAACCCCAGAAAGTCTCAGAAATTGGAATTACTGGGAACACTCTGAAGATATCAGGGTAAGTATTTGAAAAAACCAGCTGAGGAGCAATTAGCCTCACATCCCCAGTTCCCACTCACTGTGAGTGCCTTCTGATGACTATTCTACTTCTAACACACCTGCAAGCATGAGCACAGAAGACTGCAAATTACCATACAAAGGAAAATAAATGGAATCAAACTAAAACTTGCTTACTAAACTGTGGACCCTGATCCATTCTTTCCCACCAAATTCTGGCTATCTGGTAGGCATGTTAATTCCCCATAGGAAAATATAAGAGAAAATGTACTGCCTCACAGAAAGCCCCAGTAGGAATCCAAACATTGAGGGGATTCACAACATAGACACTGGCTGGTCAGTCTGGCAAACACAGGAGGTTCAGCCATGCATAAATGCAACCCACACCCATAGAACTTCCTATTCAAATTTAGGGCCTTTATCTTACTTAGAAACAAAATCAAAGAACTGAAAGCTTCTAAAATTAAGATGAGAAAATAACCCAAACAGATTTAGGGAGCGAAAAAATGCTTTAATTAATATCCCTGGAGAGTAAGAGAGGTATTGAACCCATGGAACAAAACTAACTGCTTAAAAAGAAACATTCATGGAACAAGAAATAGAAATTAAAGCATTAAAAGATCACTTGAATAAGAGTTCTACAAAAGAGCTGGAAGATCAAAACTGCAAAAAGATAACCAATAAGAGAGAAAAGATGAAAGAAAAACAATTAAGTGAAGAGGCCCAATATCTGACTAATAGGAGTTTCACAGAGAAAACCAGAAAATTCCCTACCTTTGAAAGATGTAAGTCTCCAGATTGAAAAAACCTGCCACCAAGTGCCTAAAGCTATAAATGGAAAAGAAAAAAAAAGAATAAAAAGGAGACCCTCCAGAGAAAAAAGGGGGGCACATACAAAAGATCAGGAAAAATCACATCTGCTTTCTAAAAGCAACTTAGAAGCCGTGAGGACAGTAGAACAGTGCATTTCAAATTCTATACTATTCATTCTAGTAATTTATATCCAAATACATGATCAACCATATGTAAAAATGAAATAAGGACATTTTAAGAAATTTGTTAAATTTCTAGTTGTTATTCAATCGCTCAGTCATGTCCGACTCTTTGTGACCCCACGGACTGCAGCACGCCAGGCTTCTCTGTCCTTCAGTATCTCCCAAAGCTTGCTCAAAGCCATGTCCATTGAGTCAGTGATGCCATTCAACCAGCTCATCCTCTGTCATGCCCTTCTCCTCCTGCCCTCAGTCTTTCCCAGCATCAGGGTCTTTCCCAATGAGTCGGCTCCTCACTTCAGGTGACCAAAGTATTGGAGCTTCAGCTTCAGCATCAGTCCTTCCAATGAATATTCAGGACTGACTTCCTTTAGGATTGACTGATTTGATCTCCTTGCTGTCCAAGCAACTCCTTGCTGTCCAAGCGACTCTCAAGAGTCTTCTCCAGCACCACAGTTTGAAAGCATCAATTCTTCAGCACTCAGGTTTCTTTATGATCCAACTCTCAGATTTATACATGACTACTGGAAAAACTATAGCTTTGGTTATACAGATATTTGTCAGCAAAGTGATGTCTCTGCTTTTTAATGTGCTGTCTAGGTTTGTCATAGGTTTTCTTCCAAGGAGCTTTTCTTCTTTTAATTTCATGACTGCAGCCAGTGTCCCCAGTGATTTTGAAGTCCAAGACAATAAAATCAGTTACTGTTTCCATTTCTTCCCCATCTAATTGCCATGAAGTGAGGGGATCAAATGCCATGATCTTTGCTTTTGAATGTTGAGTTTCAAGCCAGCTTTTTCACTCTTTTCTTTCACTTTTATCAAGAGGCTATTTAGTTCTCTTCACTTTCTGCCATAATGGTGGTGTCATCTCCATATCTGAGGTTACTGATGTTTCTCCTGGCAATCTTGATTCCAGTTTGTGCTTCATCCAGCCTGGCATTTTGCATGATATATTCTGTGTATAAGTTAAATAAACAGGGTGACAATAGACAGCCTTGACATACTCTTTTCCCAATTTGAACCAGTTCATTGTTTTATGTCATGTTCTAACTGTTGCTTCCTGACCTACATACAGGTTTCTCAGGAGGCAGGAAAGGTGGTTTGGTATTCCCATCTCTTTAAACGTTTTTCACAGTTTATTGCGATCCACACAGTCAAAGGCTTTAGTGTAATCAATAAAGCAGAAGTAGATGTTTTTTCTGGAATTCCCTTGCCTTTTCTATGATCCAATGGATGTTGGCAATTTGATCTCTGGTTCCTCTGCCTTTTCTAAATCCAGCTTGTACATCTGGAAGCTCTTGGTTCACATACAGTTGAAGCCTAGCTTGAAGAATTTTGAGCATTACGTTACTAACACCTGAAATGAGCACAACTGGATGGCAGTTTGAACATTCCTTGACATTGTCCTTCTTTGGGATTGGAATAAAAACTGGCCTTTTCCAGTCCTGTGGCCACTGCTGAGTTTTCCAAATTTGCTGACATATTGAGTGCAGCACTTCCACAGCATCATCTTTTAGGATTTGAAATAGCTCAACTGGAATTCCATCACCTCCACTAGCTTTGTTTGTAGTAATGCTTCCTAGGGCCCACTTGACTTCATGCTTTAGGCTGTCTGGCTCTAGGTGAATGACCACATCATCATTATCCGGGTGGTTATTCAGGTCATTGAGACCTTTTTTTTGTACAATTTTTCTGTGTATTCTTGCCACCTCTTCTTAATATGTTCTGCTTCTGTTAGGTCCATACTATTTCTGTCCTTTATTGTGTCTATCTTTGCATGAAATGTTCCCTTGGTACCTCTGATTTTCTTGAAGAGATCTCTAGTCTTTCCCATTCTATTGTTTCCTTCTATTTCTTTGCATTGATCACTTAAGAAGGCTTTCTTATCTCTTTTTGCTATTCTTTGGAATACCCATCTGCAGCAGATGGGTATGTCTTTTTTTTTTTTCTGCTTTGACTGTTGCTTCTCTTCTTTCAGAAATGCTGTGTCTCAAAATAATTACTTTTTGTCTTGTTTTTCCAGAAGTTACAAGGCATATTTCATCTACAACAAGGGATAAGCCAACAAGTCTTAGGATGAGGAATGAGAGCTCAAAATCCCAAATGGAGTGCTCAACAATCCAGATGACAGTTGGGCAGAAGCCTTCACACAAAGAAGAGCCAATCCTGAAAACCTCTATTTAGGGATTTTCTAAAGAATACAGAAGAGACCCAAAGGATGCTTTCAGGGGAAATAAAGATGAAAAGGAAATTGATACATCAACAACTAGAATTGACTGTATGGGAATTTGAATGGAGCAATATATTACATGGCTATCAGAAGGTGTATAATGACTCAGCCATAATTTTTAGGTAATTAATGAAATAGGAAAAAATGCACTTATTAACTCCAGGGGAAAATACTATTAAAAACCATATAACTAGAGCATTTCACTTGGTTCAACAATGGATAGTATTTACACTAGTCATGATAATGGTAACACTAACTATGGGTTTGTCACCAAACTGTAATAGAGTTGGATAATGGTTAAACTTAAACATACTCAAAATAAGGTAATCTACGTTCTATGTAGCATTTTGGGGGCTTCCCTGGTAGCTCACCTGGTAAAGAGTCTGCCTGCAATGCAGAAGACCCTGGTTCAATTCCTGGGTTGGGGAGTACCCCTGGAGAAGGGATAAGCTACCTACTCCAGTATTCTTGGGTTTTCCTGGTGGCTCAGATGGTAAAGAATCCACCTGCAATGCGGGAGACCTGGGTTTGATCCCTGGGTTGGGAAGATCCCCTGGAGGAGGACATGGAAATCCACTCTAGTACTCTTGCCTGGAGAATCCGCATGGACAGAGGAGCCTGGTGGGCTACAGTCCATGGGATCACAAGGAGTTGGACATGACTGAGTGACTAAGCACAGCACATGTAGTATTTATAAGTAAAGAGCTAAGTACTAGAAGAGCTAAGAGAGATGGCATTTCTTATTTCCAAAGGGGGATCACTGTGGTGAAGGGGCTAGTGGTGGGATGGATTGGGGAGAGGGGCACTGCTATGTCTTTCAGCAATTATTTACTTTTGAAAATATGGAATCAAAATTAAAACTAAATCTTTAAAAAGCTTATGATCCCATTAAAACAAAGTAGGAATAAAGAATGATTTTTAAACACGCAATCAGTAATTACTCTGAATTCCACCAAAATATGATACCCTGGAAAGTACAGCTTAAAACAGCCCACTAAGGTTCTCCTTTATTTATCTGAAAATTGGCGATGTTGTTATTGCATTTACCATGTCACTGAAGGCTAGGCAGGGAATGAAGCAGAAAATGTCCTTACCCTCATGCAATTCATATCTTTTCTGTACCACATGAGATATAAAATATCAGTTCTAATTCAAAGGAGAGACAGGAAGTTGCTTGAAGGGGAGTCAGGGACTGATGGAACAAATGAGCTTGGATGCAAAATACTTTTAAGATCTAAATAATCCCTTAAGGTTGAACATATTTTTTAAATGTGTAGTACAGAAATAGTCCCATCATTCTAGAAATATTGTATATTTAAGAATATACCATATCAATTCCATGGTAACTGCACTGGAAAAACAAGGACAACCCAGGCTACAGTTTCTGAAAAATTGGACATGGAGTTGGAGCACCATTCTGTCAAACATTGTGGAATGCTTTCTAACCTTAACTTTAACCCTGTTTGACTTCTTCTTTTGGAAGAAAGGAGATAACAACCAAAAGCACTAATATTAAGGCTGTGATTTTTTTTATGTCTATGCCAAAATTGTATTTACTACTGCACCCTTCCTATATCAGTGAATGATTTCAAATTCGCTGTGCACCCCCACAAGCAACAAAAGCTATAATGACAATGCTTTTGTCCCCAAGCTGTCTATCTGTCTAAAGCATCTGAGCCTGAATCAGCAAAAGCATCTTACATTACCATTCATTTGTGTACAGTACAAAACAATGATGATATGGCAAGACTGTAAAATTTACTGTAACTGTAAAATGTTCATTTTCCTTTTTATGTATTCATTTAGCAGTTGTGATGTATTTCAATGCTGGAGGCATAGGATGACCAGTACAAAACTCACATTCAAAGAGGAAGAAACAAATGATCAACAAGTCAACAAGTAAAGACTCCCAACGTCTTCAGAAAGTGGGAGATAACCACTATAAATAAAATACAACACAGAGAATGAAGATGTTCATTTCAATGGAGCAGTTCAAGAAAAACGTTCAGAACAGTGGGTCACTCCGTAATGTCACTTGGCCTAGAAACACTCCTGATGGATTCATGACCTTGTCCTGAGAATATCCTGTTTCGTTTTGTTTTTTATCCCCACTCTCCGATATAGAAAGCATTTTCTTCCCCTGTTCTCTGGACTTCTCTAAGAGTCTGAACTGCTAACTCTCAAGATGCTTTCATCTAGATTTTATTTTTTGCCACATTCTTTACCGGGCCAGCAACCTCCTGATTTTTGACTCGCTCATGAGAGATTTGATTCTTGCAAATTCCCATTTGGAACCTGTTCAGTGATTGGGAACTATATTTCTGTGTGGCTACAAGGAATTATATTTTGAATGGCAGTCTAATATTTTCTGATTGCACAGCTGCTAAGTGTATTTTGTACTGCTTCCCTTTACTGGTTCAGAACCCTCTAAAACTTTACCCATGGCAGTCAGATTTTGACAGCATACAGGATGGCATGACTTCAAGTATTGCTGGATTTGAATCCCCAGCGGACTTGAAAGCATTTTAAATCCATTTTACTAGCAAGATAAATTTTATTTTACTCTTGTGGGTTTTGTAACATTGATTTTAGGTTTAAAAATTAAAAGTGAAGAAATTCTAAAAACGATTTCTGCTGGTTGTTGATTTTATGTTTTTACACAATTACTCTAACCTAACAAATAACCAGCAAAGAACCAGTCTGCCAATGCAGGAGATGTAAAAGATGTGGGTTCCATCCCTGGGTCGGGAGAGTTCCCCTGGAGGAGGGCATGGCAAAACACTCCAGTATTCTTGCCTAGAAAATCCCATGGACAGAGGAGCCTGACAGGCTACAGCTTACAGGGTTGCAAAGAGTCAGACACCACTGAAGTGACATAGCAATAAATAGCCAGTTTTCTGAAACATTAGAAAAAAATGATACTGAAGCATAAATAATGTTCTACACAATAGATGCTAAATAAAAAGGCAATTCAGAGCCTTATATACTACGTACACAAACGGCCAACCACATGTGCCCAGGCAGTGACAAAGGATCGCCTTCCCCCTCTCCACCCCCGCCTCCAAGGCATGTCATCTGCTAATGGGCTTCCTTACCCCACATTCTTCTCTGTGGTTCCACAAGGAAAGTAGTCATGATTTCATTTAGGTCTCCCTGTTGTGTCTTTGCCACAAAGTATAATATTTTCCTGTCTGGGGTTCCTTTCAAAATGCAAGCCTCTACACACTTTCTTTTACAAGTTGGATCTCAGGTCTGAAACACTATCTCCCACTGTGCTGAACATCTGTTCAGAATCTTACTACTTATTTTTCTTTCCCCACTTGCTTTCCCACTGGTTATTTCCCACACCAAAATTACTTGACAAAATGGGGTTAGCCAAATTGGTTTGCATGCTCTGGAAGCCCACGGTCTTTTACATTTTACAATGTCCCACAGCACAGAGGACAGAATTCTATGCCTATGGTGATCTGCCCATCATTTGTTGAGAGAAGAAATGGAAGGATGGATGCCTCGTCTTTACAACTCTCGTAAGTGACATTCAATGGATGTGATCTTCTCTTAATTAAATAAAATGTTTGGACTCCATCACCTACTATGATTAACAGAGGTTAATATATAAGAAGTTAAAGGGGTTTGGGAGTGACTAGGTTAAATAGTTTAACCTAGAGTTTATCCGTAGAGTTGGAAAAGAGGAAGACAAGGTATTTTATTCTATTTTTAAATTTTTTAATTGGAGGATAATTGCTTTACAGTATTGTGTTGATTTCTGCCATACAACAACATGAATCAGCCATAATTATACATATATCCCCTCCCTCTTGGACCTCCCTCCCACCCAACGTCCATCCTACCCATCTAGGTCATCACAGAGGACTGAGCTGGGCTCCCTGTGTCACACAGCAACTTCCCACTAGCTATCTATTTTATACATAGTAGTGAATATATGTCAATGCTACCCTCTCAATTTGTCCCACCCTCTCCTTCTCCCACTATATACACAAGTCCATTTCCTACTTTCACGTCTTTATTCCTGCCCTTTATTCCTTTTATTTATTCCTTTTATTCCTGCAAATAAGTTCATCAGTATCATCAACAAGGTATTTTAAACACAGATACGTTGAGCAAAGATAAATTAGACTAATTTTACAGCACAAGAATATACTTAAAAGTGCTTTAAGCAGAGTGATACGAAGTACAAGGACAAGAAAGGAAAGTATGGGTCTTTTAGAAAAACAAAAGCAAACCAAGCCATTCAAGTGTTGCCGGGGATAACGGTAAATCAATTACACAGTCAAAACCCAGGGAAAACCTGGAAATCACTGCAGCTTTTATTAATCAAGAAAAAATCTTTTTTTTTACAAAACAAAGCAAAATTCCTTAAATAGAAAATACTCACCATCAACATAACTGTCTCATTTGTGATGTCAAGGATGCAGAGTAGCTAAAAGAATAGGATTCTAACAGCCCTTTGACCCTTATGGGTACCCACCTGCAAAGCAAGATGGGGAGACACTTTCCTTTACTGACCCTTCCTTTGCAATTCATGAGCATCAAATGTGAGAATGAGATTCAATGTAAATGCTAGCAGGTAAACCAGATCAATTTTTTACTCCTAACCTGTGACTAAAAATAAATTTTAAAAGTGCTCATCATTTTTTTAAAACAACTGCTGTTAGAATGAATTTACATACTAAATGTGCTTCCTCATGGCTTGGATGGTAAAGAATCCGCTTTCAATGTGAGAGACCTGGGTTCAATCCACAGATTGGGAAGACCCCCTGGAGGAGGGCATGGCAGCCCACTCCAGTATTCTTGCCTGGGGAATCCCATGGACAGAGGAGCCTGGTGGGATACAGTTCATAGGTTCTCAAAGAGTCAGACTGAGTGACTAAGCAGAGCACATACTAACTATCCAGACCTGACCACACAGTGTCAACAGGAATTCCAGAGGCCATCATGGACATGCTTTCTTCATTACCTGACTATGAAGGGCACACTGTATTGGGGTCCCACATTCACCCCAGCAGGAAAAGCTGTGTTTCACATCTCCACAGGGTGAGTGGCTATACTTGTGCAGGAGGAATTGTTAGGCCTTTCCATGGTTTCCCTACGTCTCCTGAGCTGACCCATAACAGTGATACCCAACCCACTAGAGGCTTGAGTTTAAAACATTTAGTCCTCCGCCTTAAGGGAAATTTACATATATCATAAACTTACCAAAACATCACTGTTATTCCAGCCCTGAGTTTTGATCAGTTTCCTACAAAAGGAACTCACAGTACCTCCCCTCAGACTTGGAATATGAGTCCCTTAAACTTCTTCAAGAGTTTCTCTGACAAGAGAAGCAGAGTGTTAGGATAATTAATGGGTACTTCTTGGCCATAGGGAGAGAGAAGCCAATGGGCAAATCATTCTGCCCACTTTTTCTTTAAGCAGACTGATTCCAAGACACGTCTTCTTTGAATTCTCAGGCTGTTCCATAGTAAGAAGCTACCAGCCGTAGCAGGCACTGCTGGACAACACATCGTGGGTCATTTTCCTTCCTCCTTCTGCGTGTCTCTCAGCCTGTCTCTGGTTCCCACCCCTACGGGATCACACTCCAGAATATGGTACTCAAACTAACCTTTGAAGATGAGCTTTCAGGGGCTCCTAGGTCAGGACAGCCACTGGTAGGACAATCCGCTGGGGGACAAGGAGGGGGTTGGGGATGAATTGGGAGATTGAGATTGACATATGTGCACTGCCATGTGTAAACAGATAGCTCATGGGAATGTGCTGTCTAGCACAAAGAGCTCAGCTCGGTGCTCTGTGATGACCTAGATAGGTGGAATAGGCATGGAGGGAGGTCCAAGAGGGAGGAGATACATACGTATACTGTTGTTTGTTGTTTAGTCACTCAGTTGCGTCTGACTCCTCGTGATCCCATGGACTGCAGCACACCAGGATTCCCCGTTCTTCACCGTCTCTCAGAGTTTGCTCAGACTCATGTCCATTGAGTTGGTGGTGCCATCCAACCATCTCATCCTCTGTCACCACTTCATGACACAGCAGAAACTAATGCAACATTGTAAAGCAACTGTACTCCAATAAGAAAAAGAAAATTAAAAAAAAAAAAGTTAAGTAGTGGGATACAAACTTCTGTGGGTCCAGGAGCTGACACACTTCTCTACAGAGTGATGAGAGGATGGAGATGTATGCCAACTCTTGTCAACCTCCGGCTTGAAAGTTTTCCAGATAAAACCTACACTGTGCATGATTGTATGAGTTGCTCTCACCCTCTTCATACCCTTGCTATGATAATGCTGTAGAAAAATCCCAACAGGTCATTTTTCTCCCAAGGATTTTAAATAAAAGTTGTGTAGGTCTCTAGAGAGATCTACAGATGAATATGAACAAAGGTTTGCACATTGTATTTGCAGACTGCTCTCAGGGTTGGTTGGTTTGATGATGATTTTTTTTTTCAACACAATAAAATTGAACTGTTAGGGGACAGTGTGATGAACTGGGAGATTAGGTTCGACATAAACACACTACCAGAGTAAAACAGATAGCCAGTGGGAAGCTGCTGTGTGGTACAGGGAGCTCAGCTTAGTGCTTGCTCTGTGATGACCTAGAGGGGTGGGATGGAGTAGGGTGGGAGGAAGGTCCAAAAAGAAATGGATGTATGTAAACACACAGCTGACTCACTTTGTTGTACAGCAGAAACTAATACAATATTGTAAAACAATTCTACTCCAATTTTTTTAAAAGTCACTTGGGATGGCATGTTCATTATTAAATCCCTAAAATGTCTATAGACTTCACATCACTACCTTTTTCATCTTTAACACAGTTCACATTTATTATGAACTTACCAAATGAGACAATGTGTAAAGTACATAGCACAATGTGAAGACCACAATAAGCTTTCGCTAAATTTTGATTTCCTTCCCTTATTACCACAGTAATTCACGTTTCCTTTCTCCAGCTCTGTGGAAATGAACTGGAAAATAGAACTTCCTAAATATGACAAATGTTCAGAAGTTTGTGTTACATTTTTGGCAACGTCATTAATGTCAGTGAGCTTCTCCAAAAACCTGTATTGATGTCATTTTAATATCCGAAATAGTTCATTTGGCAAACATA
The DNA here is from genome assembly GCF_000754665.1 of Bison bison bison. NCBI lineage: Eukaryota > Metazoa > Chordata > Mammalia > Artiodactyla > Bovidae > Bison > Bison bison. Next base: position 65,131 of record NW_011493944.1, on the reverse strand, counting down.
AACAGCCTCAATAGGCTTGATTCTGTGGCCTCTTGCCTGGATAATGGATATAAAACTAGGTCCTAACTGAATTTTCTTGTTCTTCTGTTCTGGGTTCTTAAAATTCAGATAAGCACATCAGAAAAAAATGAAACCGCTAAAGGTCCCTGTCATCGTCACTTCCATCTTCAGGGACCAGGAATGCCTTGGGCTGCAAATTCCTCAGAAACTGCCTGTCACCTTCTCTTTTCCTCCAACGTGTCACTCATCACCAGAGACTATCTTCCTCTGCCAAGATCCTCCAGCAGCTGGAGATAAACCTTTGATCTGAGAATTTAAACCTGGATGGTTCGTGGATTTATTTCCTCTTCTGCCTTTTTTCCCCCTGAAATCTAGAATTTGTTTGCTCATTCTGTAAATGGCCCATGTCCATGGTCTTGTCCTTGAGGTCACATGTGATATTTCTTTTTTGCCTGTAATTGGTTGATTCTCCCCTAAGACCTCTACAATATATAGGACTAAGAAGAAGTCTTCTTGAAATCTCTGCTTAGACCATCATTTCACGTCTAAGATGATATCTACTGCTTGATTTGCAGCACTCCTTTATAAGCAACTTTTCTGTGTAGGGAGATATTTGAAGACTAAGTGTCTTTAGGAAGCTCACTGGACCTTCACTCTTACCTGTGAAAAGAACATGGATTATCTCCTATATTGTGCCAACCATTCTTTTCTAATGATACTAGTTTTAGTTCCTTGATGGAAAAATTATGTTCAGTTTTAAAACTGCAATATCCATAGTGAGGCATGTTTCTGCTCCTTAATAATTATCTCTATACATGATCAGAATGAGACCTCAGCATTGGGTGTACTCCCTAAAGCCATATTTTTAAGGAGGTTTTTGGAATCCAACAGACTATCACTTTCAATAAATCAACTCTTTTTACCAACATATATGAATATTAGCTGTTTACTATAGTTAATTTTCTGATGATATGTTTCATTATCTATATCTCCCCAGGGATTGTATTAAGAGAAGAAAATACATCTTATGTATTTAACGTAGAACCCAGGTCTCCTGCATTGCAGGCAGACGCTTTACTCTCCGAGCCACCAGGGAAGCCCATGAGTGTATACCAGAGCCTTCTAAATGAATTATTGATTTGATGAATTTGGTTTGGTCTTAGTGACGCAACTTATAAGGTTAATACAAAATGGAACAATTTTCCAAACTGAATTTTTAACAGATCTTGTAAATCCCCCAAACTAAAGTTAATCAACACCTTAATTAATTTTAGGATTACTGTATCTACTAATTAGTAGTTCATATATAAAATGGCATTGTGTACAAAAAGCACAGACTTTTCTGTCTCATTGTGTGTTTATCAAAATGTATCCTAGGAAAAAAATTCTTTATGGTTGATTGTTAAAAATCAGCACAGATTACTTGGCACCATTCCAGACCTTCTGATCAGAGTCCTTTGGGGCTAGAAGGCAAGAATTTGAATTTTTAATAAGTTCCCTGGTTCAGTCTCCAAAATAGTCAAGTATAAGAAGCCACATATCTGAAAGCTTACATAAAAGAAGTTGAAATCTCCACTTTGGTGGTAGCAAGCCATCAATTTGTCTTCTACACTGAATCTGCTACACTGAGGTACCTCACAAGATGAGAATCAGCACTTTTTTCTTTTTTTTTTTTTTGCAGAGTAAGATTCCCCCTATTTGCTAAAATAAATAATACCAAGATTAAGAATGAGCTATAAATTTCACTAAATGCTGATAACTTGAAATCTCCAAAATGGAATAAATTACTGGCTATTGCACTTTAAATGGACATTAAGAGTGTTCCAAATTACCGAATGTTTTGCCATTTTGATAAATTGGTTTTAATTTTTTATCAGACTATATTTAAGTACCCTCCTGTAGCATGTGCCAGAAAGTTCCATTAGGCATTCTCAATTGCATTTATTTTCTTTAATGTATGAACTGTATAAACTAAAGAGAGTCTGCAGAGCCTGGTGCCCAATGCCACTGCACTGCTGGGAACAGAGCCCCCTGGGTTCAGGGCTGCATTCACACTGTGAACTCCAGGAAACAATATGAAAGCATGAAGGAAACTTAAGTTATAGAGTTACTATTTTTTTTAATCTGATTGTACAAATATTGACTCATAAGTACAAAGAGAAAAGTGAAAATGGCACCTGCTTAAACCAATTTGATGAACAATGAGATTTGCTCCACTTTATGCAAAAAAGGGGGATGGGGGGTTTATAGTAAAGACACTCTAGTCCTGAGAGTCTAAGAGAGTATAATTAACTCCTTGGCACCGTGAGACAGACTCTCTCTGCATGTGGTTCATTGCCAGTAAAGGACATGCCTGGAACTGCTGGCCAAGAATTATAGGCATTTGCTGTTACTTTAAAATATTCATGTTTCAGCTACAACACAGCATATTTTCAATTGACAGATACAGAAAGAAAAAAAAATTCTGCCCCTCCCCGCTTTCCTGGCATAAGAACCCTATATAATTAACTCTAGTTTAACAAAACTGGTAGTTTTCAGTACAACCATGGGTTTAGGGCACTCAATATTTTGAAATCAACCAGCCATAAGAATTTTTATTGTTTTTGTTTTTTAATTAGGACAATTATTTTCCTACTTAGATCTGATTGATATAGTTTAGTACACTTTAATTAAAACTGAACACAAGGGTGAAAACCATGGCAATAATGGATGAAAGAGCCCATCCAGGCACTCTCTCGCCAAGTTGAAAGTCAGAAATGCACGAAAACCAGCCATCAAGACTTTGAAGACTTTAAGACCTTAACAACAGCTTGCTGGGACTTCCCTGGTGGTCCAGTGGTTAAGACACCACACCTCCAGTGCAAGAGGTGGAGGTTCAATCCCTAGGAAGGGAACTAGATCCCACATTCTGCAACTAAGACGCAGCAGAGCCAAATAAATTTAAAAAAAAAATCAGTCTACTGATGATTAGATATTAAAAACAAAGAATGTGTTCCAGCTGTAAAAGAAAGATGACAATACAGAAGTTATACACAACTAAGCAAATATCATTTTTAAACTTTTCTTTTGCTTCCTATTGAAAGGAATTTCCTTCCTCTTTTGTAGAAAAACTGGAGTAGTTGCACAAGTGCCAGATTTAACATGCCTCTCAGACTCAGCATTAAGGAAGAAAAGAAAAAGTTTGGAAATGGCTCTTCTGTTTAGGTCACTAGTGCATCATTATCGATACTGGATGCTTTGTGTATCAACAATCAGAAAGCAAAGATCACTGCTTGCTGCATGAACTATATATTTGAAGATGGGCCTGTGACTTACAATCCAATATTAACTCTGAAGTCAGTGTGTAAGGATAATATTCCACTAATTTTTTTTTTGGTAAACTCTCAATTTTATTCTCTGAATTTATCTACTTCATCCTATGCCTCAGGCCAATTACCTGAGACCTTTGATCTAAATTCCTCTACAAATACCTGCCTCTCTACGACCAACAAATCATATGTGGAAGCTAAAAAATGGTACAGATGAACATATTTCCCACGCAGGAATAGAGATGCAGACATAGAGAATGGGCATGTGGACACAGTGTGAGTGGAAGGGGAGGGTGGGACAAATTGGGAGATCAGGATTAATACACACACACTGATGGCCTTCCCAGGTGGTGCTAGTGGTAAAAGAGCCTGCCCGCCAATACAGGAGACATAAGAGATGTGGGTGCAATCCCTAGATCTCCAATCCTTCAATCCCTAGATCTAGAAGATCTCCTGGAGGAGGGCATGGCAACCCACTCCAGTATTCTTGCCCGGAGAATCCCACGGGCAGATGAGTTTAGCAGGCTATAGTCCATAGGGTCACACAGAGTCAGACATGACTGAAGCAAGTTAGCACATACAGTACGCATATATACTACCATGTGTAAATGAGATAGTTGGTAGGAAGCTGCTGTATAGCACAGGGAACTTAGCTCGGTGCTCTATAATGACCTAGAGGGGTGGGTCTATTTCTGCTTTATTGACTATGCCAAAGCCTTTGACTGTGTGGATCACAATAAACTGTGGAAAATTCTGAAAGAGATGGGAATACCAGACCACCTGACCTGCCTCTTGAGAAATCTGTATGCAGGCCAGGAAGCAACAGTTAGAACTGGACATGGAACAACAGACTGTTCCAAATTGGGAAGGAGTAAATCAATTGTATATTGTTACCCTGCTAATTTAACTTATATGCAGAGTACATCATGCAAAATGCTGGGCTGGAGGAAGTACAAGCTGGAATCAAGATTGCCAGGAGAAATATCAATAAACTCAGATATGCAGATGACACCACCCTTATGGCAGAAAGTGAAGAAGAACTAAAGAGCCTCTTGATGAAAGGAAAGAGGAGAGTGAAAAAGTTGGCTTAAAGCTCAACATTCAGAAAGCAAAGATAATGGCATCCAGTCCCATCACTTCACGGGAAATAGATGGGGAAACAGTGGAAACAGTGGCTGACTTTATTTTTGGGGGCTCCAAAATCACTGCAGATGGTGACTGCAGCCATGAAATTAAAAGATGCTTGCTCCTTGTCAGGAAAGTTATGACCAACCTAGACAGCATATAAAAAAGGAGAGACATTGCTTTGCTGACAAACATCTGCCTGGTCAAGGCTATGGTTTTTTCAGTAGTCATAAATGCATGTGAGAGTTGGACTATAAAGAAAGCTGAGTGCTGAAGAATTGATGCTTTTGAAATGTGGTGTTGGATAAGACTCTTGGGAGTCTCTTGGACAGCAAGGAGATCCAACCAATCCATCCTAAAGGAAATCAGTCCTGAATATTCATTGGAAGGACTGATGCTAAAGCTGAAACTCCAATACTTTGGTCACCTGATGAGAAGAACTGACTCATTTGAAAAGCCCCTGATGCTGGGAAAGATTGAAGGCAGGAGAAGAAAGGGACGACAGAGGATGAGATGGATGGATGGCATCACTGACTCAATGGACATGAGTTTGAGTAAACTCTGGGAATTGGTGAGGGACAGGGAGGCCTGGCGTGCTGCAGTCCATGGGGTCACACAGAGTCGGACAGGACTGACTGACTGAACTGAACTGAGAAGGACGGGATGGGAGTTGGGAAGGAGGTTCAAGAGGGAGAGGGCATATGTATACATACAGCTGATTCACTTTATTGTACAGAAGAAACTAACAGCATTGTAAAACAATTGTATTTCGATTTTTTAAAAATCTGATGTGAAACAACCGGCAGCAGACACAAAATCATTTTCTCATTGTGGCTCAGAAACCAGCACTGTGCCTTCCACACAGCAGGTGCTTGCTACCTGCAAGTTGAATTAAAATTAAATACCTCCTTTCTGTAGAAATCTGCCACATTAAACTATTTTTATAATTTCTAAAATCCACTTTATTCGTAGAACAGATCCTTTGTCGGGTTGGTTTTGTAATATTCTATTAGACCTTTAACAAAATTCACATTTTTTATGAATGGTTTTGTCCTTAAGCCATACTTAATAATGTGTTCCATAAAGTAAAAATGCTAGGCTTGGTCATTCAGGAAGTGTTGCATTTGTTTTCTAAGCTTCCATGGTGATTACTTCCTTTCAATAAAGTGCCACATGATTTAAATTCAAAATGTGGTATTGGTCACTTAGAGCAAACAACTCAATAATGATGATCGACTTGACATTGCAATTGAACTTGATAGTTTTCAAGGCTTCACATGGATTACCTCTTTTACTGTTGATAATGGCCACTTATATATGACGCTAACATTATCTCCATTTAAAGAGAAATTTGTATATTCTAGTGGACGATCCATTAACTATATATTCATCTATCTCTGCAAACTGGAAGCAAAATTTATACTTTTAAAATTGTTCTCTGAATTTATCATTATTTTAATTAAATGTGACACTGTTCTTCATAAGAACTTTGTTCCATTTTTCTAAAGGGAGGGGATTCCTACCTTAAACTTTCAAGAATGCTGTGGGCGGTGTGCTTCTTTACTTTGCTTGTGCTCAGTTGATAAGTCCTGTCAGATTCTTTTCAACCCCATGGATTGTAGCCCTCCAGACTCCTCTGTCCATGGGATTCCCCAGACAAAAAAACTAGAGCAGATTGCCACTTCCTCCTCCAGGGGATCTTCTCGACCCAGTGATGAACCCTTGTTTCCTGCTTGGCAGGCAGATTCTTTAACACTGCGCCACCTGGGAAGCTCAAATACCAGAGGAAAGAATGTAGACAACTCTATATTCTCTCTTTTTTTTAAGATTTATTTTAATTCACTACTTACAAATAATTGGGCTATATTAATTTCTGAATGCAGGCAAAATAATAATTTACTGACAAGATCTGTAACAATGGTTAGCCCAGGTTTTGTCCTATGAAAGATTCACAAACACTGGAAATCAAGGACATAATTTTTAAGGGGAAACAGGGTAAGAGTTCTGTAAAAAGTTTTTAATTTTAGATTTACATTTCAATAGCTATCTTTAGAAATCATCTTGCAGGTTTAAAACAAATAACTCCTTGTTTAAAATGAAAATTTACAATTCAAAGCTTCTGTTTTAGTTAGCTCAGCTGTCATAACAAAATACCATAAGTTTGGTGGCTTAAACAACAGAAATGTATTTTCTCACAGTTCTGGGAGCTAGAAGCCCAAGATCAAGGTACTGGCCCATTGGATTTCTGCTGACAGGTCTCCTTACTTGCAGCTGGCCACCTTTTCCATGTGTCCTCACTTGGCCTTCATTCTTGTGCATGCTGAGACAGAGAGTTTGCTCATGTCTTTTCCTATAACTAACCCTACTGGATGAGGGCCCCAGCCCTATGACCTCATTTAACCTTGATTCCTTCCTTAGAGGTTTCATCTCCTAATGCAGTCATACTTGGGGTTGAAGCTGTAATACATATATTTGGGAGAGGACACAAATTTTCAGTCCATAAGTGGCTTCTTTCAGAGAATGTGACTTTACATTTTTAAGTCAGTGTTTCTCAAAATGGGAAACTCACACAATTGTTTTTCTAATGATGCTTTGTATATTATTTAAGTTTGATAAAAACTGATCATAGCACTGATGTATCTGGGGCTTCCCAGGTGGCGCTAGTGGTAAAGAACTCGCCTGCCAACACAGGAGACAAGAGACACAGGTTCAATCCCTGGGTCAGGAAGATCCCCTGAAGGAGAGCATAGCAACCCACACCAGTAATCTTGTCTGTAGAATCCCATGGACAGAGGAGCCTGGCAGGGTTGCAGAGATGGACATGACTGAAGCAACTTAGCATGGACCACATTGATGTATTTGAGGTGTAAATTAGAGCATGGTGGTTACATGCACGGTTGCTCAGAGTATGTCTGTTAGGTTTTGAATCCTACCTCTGTCCCTTCTCATGTGTTACGGACATCTTACCTAATTATTTTTTCTCAGTTTCCTTATCTATAAAAAAGAAATAATGCAAATCATCCATATTAAGGTCTGCAGGGATTAAACAAAATAATCCTTAAATTTAGCAAAGTGTCTTTCAATATCATAAGCACATCAGATCAGATCAGTTCAGTCACTCAGTCATGTCCAACTCTTTGCGACCCCATGAATCACAGCACGCCAGGCCTCCCTGTCCATCACCAACTCCCAGAGTTCACTGAGACTCACATCCATCGAGTCAGTGATGCCATCCAGCCATCTCATCCTCTGTCGTGCCCTTCTCCTCTTGCCGCCAATCCCTCCCAGCATCAGAGTCTTTTCCAATGAGTCAACTCTTCACATGAAGTGGCCAAAGTACTATAAAGCACATTATTAATAATATTTCATCAAAACAATCTTAACACTTATTACGAAAGCACAGCATCAGCTTGGCAGTACACAGGCATGGTCATCTCAGTCAATTTTTTATTTTTACTTTTTCTCTAACTAACATACTCACTCTCCATTGATTCTCCACTGGAAATTATTCTCCATCAATTCTATCCTTAAGCTGATTCTCCTAAATAATGATTCCTCCTGATAGATGAAAGCATTTCTTAACCATTTAAGTGTATTCCCCGCCCCCCCTGCAAGATATTCTTTTGGTTTTGAAATCTGGCTTTTCAAATATATCCACATCAAGGATGAATGGACATTTTACCAAAAACTTACAGAATCACTTGATAATTTTCCATCTATGATAAAGGAGCAAAAATAGGCTGTGGCACATGCAAACACCACTGGCTTTGGCATCATGTGAAGTAGCCTTATGGTTTGAGGGTCTTAGTATAATGTTGCAAGATACAGTAAGAACATTCAAATATTGGCTACTTGAAGGGATTACTGAGCATGCTGTCCTAATTTAAAGGCTGAGAATGACTTTGTATAGTAACTATAACTTAGTCTAAATGTTTTAATTAGTGCTTTGTTTAGCCTATGGGTACTCTTAGCAAGGGCTTGTCCAATGGCTCAGTGGTAAAGTATCTACCTGCAATGCAGGAGATGCAGAGACATGGGTTCAATCCCTTACGGTCCATAGGGTGGAAAAGAGTTGGACCAAGCACATACTCAATTGAGCACATATACACACACACACATTTTTAGCAAATTAAGCACATCTATAGTACAATTCTTTGACTCTTGAGTCTCCTTTCTTTAAACATGGGTCTATCTACTCATTTCCCTTAGTTTCCTTCTTCTTCTATCTCCTGTATATCTCTGTTCTGTGAAAAGAAGTGGGTCATCTCTGATAGGAGATCTTTGATATGGTTGTAGAAATGAGTCCAGTGGGTACATGGGGATGATTATACTAATGCTTATGAAATGTTAGATTTTACCTTCTTTCTATGATACTGCTATTGCCTAGAAGATAGGAAGATGGGTGATTTCTCCTTAATGCACTACATACCTAATATTGATGATCATTCTTTTTCTAACACTTTCTCCAATGTTCATGTCAACATTTTATAAGAAATATTGTCAATTATTTTTGCCGTGGCAAGGTTTCCCCACCGCACTGATTTCACTGCAGCCTGGCATGCACAGGCACCCTAGGCCTCCATCTGGTGAAAGAACGTAATCTGGAGACCATCAAGCATGAAAGGAAATCATGAACAAACCAATACAATATTGTAAAGTAATTAGCCTCCAATTAAAATAAATAAATTTAAATTAAAAAATTTAAAAAAAAGAATAAGAATACAAAAAAAAAACATATCTAGTCCTTGTGCCTGGATTCCTGTGTTTGTTCAATCTAGTTGGTTATCTTAGGAGTTACTAGTATTTAAAATTAGAAGGATATTTTGAATTTTCTTTAATTTTGTGGAAATTACTTTTTAGGTTTTCAGAAAACCTAACATAACAAGAATATTCATTATAAACCCTCTCTTGCATTTCTTTTCACAAATCTCCCTTTCACTGTCCTCTTCTTTCTATTGACCCCTCTCTCTTTCTTCTTAAGAGGTCCTCAAACTTTCTGGGACCCTGATCTGTAAATATTAAATGTCAGAGACCTGTGTTCCAGTTTCCCTTACATCCTTCATTGGCACATGATCTTGGCTAAATTAGTCAATATCATTAGAACTTGGTTTTCTCATCCATAAAGAATAATTTCTTTGCCTAAAGACAACACCAAGTGAATTCTTGGTCTCTCTTCACTCTAAAATATTTCAGCAGTCTGTTTCTACAATGATTCTCAACTTTCAAGCATCCTTGCTACAGTGGATTTATATTTTTATTTGTATCCCCTCTCCCTCCAAAGCATCTGGTGACCTCATCTTCAACAAAATTGTGCTGAACACTTACTTATATGTAAAGACTGCATGCGTGCTAAGTCACTTCAGTCATGTTCAATTCTGTGGGACGCTATAGACTGTAGCCTGCCAGGCGCCTTTGTCCACAGGATTCTCCAGGCAAGAAAACTGGAGTGGGTGACCATGTCCTCCTCCAGGGCATTTTCCCCACCCAGGGATTGAACCTGTGTCTCCTGTGGCCACAGCGTTCCAGGCTAATTCTTTATGGCTGAGACATCAGGGAAGCCCTATGCAAAGATTAGGTACTACTCAAAGAGATGTGAGAGATAAATTGTTTCTTCCTCCTAGAAAAGCCTGCACTCTACTTGAAGGTAAAAATTGTCAAACTTTTTTTAAAAGATAAACATCAATACAAAATTGCATATGATTTATACCAGTTAGTGATTAGCAGGACTTCCCTGACAGTCCAGTGGTTAAGAGTCCACGGTTCCAGTGCAGAGGACAAGGGTTTGATTCCTGGTTGAGAAACTAATCCATATCCTGTGCAGTGCAGCCAAAAAAAAAAAAAGTCTCAACTAGTGATATAGCAATAGATTGATTCAGAGGGCTAAGTTGGTAATAGAAGCCTTCCAGAGGAGGTGTGGTACAAGGTAAGCATATAAGGTATGGAACGACTTAGAGAAATAGAAACCATGAGTGTGTACCTGGCTGGGAAAACAGCCACAACAAAAGTAAAAGAGTAGGAGTTCTTTGCTGGTTTGGCTGGAATGTCATGGTTATAGGAAAGTGATGGAGACGCACTATTTAACAGGTTGTATCTAGATATCCACCCCAGTAGCCACTAACCACAAATGGCTACACAAATTTAAATTCTAATTACTTAAAGTTAAATTTTAACTACTTAAAAATAAATAAAATTTAAAATTTACTCCTGGGTCTTATTAGCCATATTTCAATTGCCCAATAGATACACTGTCTAGGTTTCTCATAGCTTTCCTTCCAAGGAGTAAGCGTCTTTTAATTTTGTGACTAGTAGCTACCATATTGGACTGTACAGTTGGAAAAACAGTGTTGTATCAGAGTTTTACAAAACCTACACTTTTATTTGTGCAGAGGCAACTTTTCTTCCCTATGAGCAGTGATGACTCTTCACTCTGAGAGGAACCCCTTCATTATATCTGTGAGCTGTGCCAAAAGGAATTTTCAAATTGCTTTTAAAGGTCTCAAACCTGTATTTGTAAAGGTCCTTTTTGGTATGTCTGCCTTATACATATCCTATCTTTAAAAATTCTCTTGGTCCTTGTCCTCAAAAGAGTGGAACAAGGATATGTTTGCTTTATAGAATCTTCCACTGTTTTGGGAAATAGGAATGGACTGTTCTGTCCAATCACCATAATTTTCCATGAGACCTGGCATTGGACATTTGACATGTGGCCATTATTGAGGGCTCTGGATCTGAGAATGTACAGCTTTTAGCTTTTAGCTTTTTTTTACCAATTCCCAATTTGTACAGAATAAAAAATAAGAGAGTACATAAAAGCATATCTTAACCTGAGCTCAGGTAGCCCTGATCTAAGGGCAGAATTCAAGGAGTTCATTAACTTGGAAGGGGGGAAAAGTACATTGATTTTCATCAGCCTCTAGCTACACTATAAATTTAGGCAAAACTGCAGTAATGCTAGTAATACCTGTGATTTTATTTCCAGTAAAAATTACAAATATTTTTATATCAAAGCTCTCAAAAAATGTATACATATTTTGGAATTATTGTAGATATTGACACACTGTCAGATCTTCTAATTGACTTTATTGTATGACTCAGATGGTAGAGTCTAGTCTGCCTACAGTGTAGGAGACCCAGGTTCAGTCCTTTGGTTGGGAAGATCCCCTGGAGGAGGGCATGGCAATCCACTCCAGTATTCTTACCTGGAGAATCCCATGGACAGAGGAGCCTGGCAGGCTGCAGTTCATAGTGTAGTATAGAGTCAGACAGAACTGAGCAACTAACACGCATATTGTAAAGAAGCATATGTATTAATATATTGTAAACATTTAAATTAAAAAATAAAAATTTTAGTTAACATGTTGAATATGTTTTAATATATTTGATTTTCTTTTTAATATCATATAATATATTTTATACATTCAAAAGCAGAGACATTACTTTGCCAACAAAGGTTCGTCTAGTCAAGGCTATGGTTTTTCCTGTGGTCATGTATGGATGTGAGAATTGGACTGTAAAGAAGGCTGAGCACCGAAGAATTGATGCTTTTGAACTGTGGTGTTGGAGAAGACTCTTGAGAGTCCCTTGGACTGCAAGGAGATCCAACCAGTCCATTCTAGAGGAGATCAGCCCTGGGATTCCTT
>NW_011493944.1:48534-52958 GCF_000754665.1 Bison bison bison | reverse complement strand
AGGAGATCAGCCCTGGGATTCCTTTGGAAGGAATGATGCTAAAGCTGAAACTCCAGTACTTTGGCCACCTCATGTGAAGAGTTGACTCATTGGAAAAGACTCTGATGCTGGGAGGGATTGGGGGCAGGAGGAGAAGGGGACGACAGAGGATGAGATGGCTGGATGGCATCACTGATTCGATGGACGTGAGTCTGAGTGAACTCCGGGAGTTGGTGATGGACAGGGAGGCCTGGCGTGCTGCGATTCATGGGGTCGCAAAGAGTCGGACACGACTGAGTGACTGATCTGATCTGATACATTGAAGGCATTTTCTGAGGTTTTTCCATAGGTTTTTTTTTCAAAGCTCCAAGGGCATCCATAGTATAAAAATGGCTAGTAACCCTTATTCACACAGAGAGAAAAAATGAGGTATATATTATAAAGGAGCAGAGATGAGAGCCCTGCACCTCTAGAGAGAAGATCCTGATGAATTTCTACTTTTATTTTCAATATGGTCTCCCCTTTGCTGTAGTTGGGCTGAATCCAACTTTGTTGTTGTTGTCCAATCACTAAGTTGTGTCTAAATCTTTGAGAACCCGTGGACTGCAGCACCCCAGGTTTCACTATCCTTCACTGTCTCCCAGAGTTTGCTCAAACTCATATCCACTGAGTCAGTGATGTAATCCAATCATTTCATGCTCTTTCACTCCCTTCTCCCCCTTCCCTCAGTCTTTCCAGCATCAGGGCCTTTTCCAATAAGTCGGCTCTTCGCATCAGATGGCCAAAGTATTGGAGCTTCAGCTTTACCATCAGTCTTTCCAATGATTATTCAGGGTTGATTTGCTTTAGGAGTGACTGGTTTGATATGCTTGCTGTCCAAGGGACTCTAAAGAGTCTTCTCCAGCACCACAGTTGAAAAGCATCAATTCTTCATCACTCAGCCTTCTTTATGGTCAAACTCTCACAACCATTCCTAAATATTTGAAAAATCAAAGCTCTGACTATACAGATCTTAGTCAGCAAAGTGATGTCTCTGCTTTTTAATATGCTGTCTAGATTTGTCATAGCCTTTCTTCCAAGGAGCAAGTGTCTTTTGATTTTGTGGCTGCAATCACAGTCCACAGTGATTTGGGAGCCCAAGAAAATAAAATCTGCAACTATTTCCATTTTTCCCCCATCTATTTGCCATAAAGTGATGAGACAGGATGCCATGATCTTAGTTTTCTGAATACTGAGTTTCAAGCCAGCTTTTTCACTCTCCTCTTCCACATTCATCCAGAATCCAACTTTAAGATGTCTTTATACCACCTGTGTCAACTGACATCATAATTAGCCAAATAATTGCATTGTTGTCCAGTAAATATGTTTATCAAGCAAGAGAGATGCATTCATTCGATAAAGTCAGGTAGAGATTAGACTTCCAAGGCATTACAGCCCTTTCAGGACTAAATAGTAAATCATCACTTCTTAAGTAACCCTAACTGTTTTTAGACCAGTTCCTTGGATAAGAAAAAAGAAAAACTCCCTAGAGAAAATGAATGCACTGGAGTAGGCTGAAGGCCAAGGCCCATTATGTTTGCTGAAATGCCAAGCTACTCCAAGCTTTCCTGGGTTTTTTGTACCAAACAAGCCTACAAAAGTTGATTGAATTTTATAGACTTTCTTCTTTGTTTTATATATATCATTATTCCCTGTCCTCTTAAACCATTACCATGGACTTTTCAGACCAGTACAGAATCTCACCTCCCTTTTCTACAAACAAAATTTGCTCATTTTTTTCTATTCACTCACAAATATTCACTTAAATTTTTATTTCTAAGCTAAAAAAAACAAGTCATCAGTTCCCCAGTACCTAGACTGTGGTCCAAAAGGCCTTTGAATTTACAAATGAGTCAGAGTTGTCAGAGCTGACTACCTAGATCACCAGACAAAAGCCACCTTTGAAAAATTAGTATATATGAAATGAGGAGGGAGCAGAGACAATTCACATTTTTATTTTGACAGACTTAAATATTTAATTCCACTTTCCTATATTAATGCATACTTCCCAGTAAGGTGTGTGCTGGCCTAAATTAATCTGTCACATACCTTCTGTTATAGCTGGCACAGCAAGGTAGCCCTTGGACTGCCTGTACCTCCCATAATAAGCACCTCTGCTCTCTTTTCTCCTTTCTTTCAGAAAACTGAAAAAACTGCTGGAGGCTCTCCTTATTCAGGATTCAGCTGAATTTCTATTGAGCCCAGAAAGTATGGGCTTAAACTCTGACAGTTTAGGCAAAGTGTGCAGATGCATATTTGATCATACTTACTTTATTGCCAGCTACAGTAGAATTAGGAATCACAAGCTTGCCTTTTAAACAAAAAAATCTGCATCACTTATACCATGGTGTTAGTAAGTTTAGTTTGTGAAATTAAAGACTCTAAGGATATTGTGTTGGGGCCAATAGATTAAGACTGTAGGGAAGGGTAAATGATCATAGAGTAAGAGTGTGGAATGTAGAAGAAGGAGAGGGAAGACTTGAAGCAGTAGAGCAAGGAGCTGACCGTCAGAAAGGTGAGAGATAAGGTAAAGGTAAGATTGAGAAGGGATGTAAGTAGGCAAACTTTGTTTAGTTTGCAAGTTTACCCAGGACTTTGTTGGCAGAGCATGTATACCATTGCGAAAGAAGTGAATTTCTAATTTAGGATATTGTCATCCTATGCCAAGATAATCCTGCTCTTCTCCTGGGAGAAGGAAAGGAAACAACATAAACCCAGAATCCAAGTCTGAGTTAATCGCCACTAAATCCGCACCACAGGGCGTAGGACTTAGCACGTTGTTGGTGCTCTCATCCTGGCTAAATAAAGATCAGTTTTACTTTTTTCCTCTTGTTTCTTTGACTCTAGAACACAATTAAATGAAGGAGCTGGTCTGTATCAGGGATCATGGAACTATGGCTCTGAAGCCAAATGCAGCCTGCCATCTATTTTTGTAAATAAAGTTTTATCGAAACACAGCCAAAGAAAATAGAAACACAGCCATGCTTATTTGTTTATTTATTGTCTGTGATTGCTTTCACTCTATAACTTGCACGTTAAGTATTTGTGAGAGACACCATCTGGCCCCCAGAGATGAAAACATTTACTATCTGGCCCTTTACCAAAAACATATGCTGCATCTTGGTCTATATTAAGGGGTTGGGAGTTTTCTTTGAGGTTAAAATAATTTGGGAGTTGGAAGAACTTTTGGATGCTTCAGAGTAGTGTTTAGAACAGGAAGAGGACTCTAGTTCTCAGTAAAGGATCTAGCAAATGGAGACAGGGGATCCCTTACGTGTGTTTAGGGAGGTGGGTAGAGGCACATAAATTGAGATGTTAGGTTGTAGAAGCAAACCTGTTTCTTATCTTTCTTAGTAACAACTCTGGTTGACTTGTTCTCACAAAGTCTGGGCATTTTCACTCTCTTTAAGGATTAAAAGAAAAACATTGCTGGAACACTAGAAAGAAAGATTCTTAGCTAATATTTGAGTAATGGGTGCAAGCAAGTGCTCTCTCATTTAATTAAGCTGCTTTAAAAGAATTGAACCCATGCTCTATCTTACTTTGCAATGCAGAGGCTTTACAATCAATAGGTTCTGATAGGAAAGTGAAAAAATTAAATTTTGCCGCTTTGGGTTTCCCAAATTCAGACAGTGAGTGATAGATTTATAAAAAAATATTCAGCTCATTTCAGTTGCTCAGTCATGTCCAACTCTTTGCGACCCCATGAATTGCAGCACGCAGGCCTCCCTGTCCATCACCAACCCCCAGAGTTCACTCAACACACGTCCACTGAATTGGTGATGCCATCCAGCCATCTCATTCTCTGTCATCCCCTTCTCTTCCTGCCCTCAATTCCTCCCAGCATCAGAGTCTTTTTCAGTGAGTCAACTCTTCGCATGAGGTGGCCAAAGTACTGGAGTTTCAGCTTTAGCATCAGTCCTTCCAAAGAGCACCCAAGACTGATCCCCTTTAGAATGGACTGGTTGGATCTCCTTGCAGTCCAGGAGTCTTCTCTAACACCACAGTTCAAAAGCATCAGTTCTTCAGTGCTCAGCTTTCTTCACAGTCCAACTCTCACATCCATACATGACCACTGGAAAAACCATAGCCTTGACTAGATGGACCTTTGTTGGCAAAGCAATGTCTCTGCTTTTGAATATGCTATCTAGGTTGGTCATAACTTTCCTTCCAAGGAGTAAGCATCTTTTAAGTTCATGGTTGCAATCACCATCTGCAGTGATTTTGGAGCCCCCCAAAAATAAAGTCTGACACTGTTTCCACTGTTTCCCCATATATTTCCCATGAAGTGATGGGACCGGATGCCATGATCTTCGTTTTCTGAATGTTGAGCTTTAGGCCAACTTTTTCACTCTCCTCTTTCACTTTCATCAGGAGGCTTTTTAGTTCCTCTTCACTTTCTGCCT
>NW_011493944.1:44654-48434 GCF_000754665.1 Bison bison bison | reverse complement strand
ACTTTCTGCCTTAAGGGTGGTGTCATCTGCATATCTGAGGTTATTGATATTTCTCCCAGCAATCTTGATTCCAGCTTGAGCTTCTTCCAGCCCAGCATTTCTCATGATATACTCTGCATATAAGTTAAATAAGCAGGGTGACAATATGCAGCCTTGAAGTATTCCTTTTCCTATTTGGAACCAGTCTATAGTTCTACCTCCAGCTCTAACTGTTGCTTCCTGACCTGCATACAGGTTTCTCAAGAGGCAGGTCAGGTGGTCTGGTATTCCCATCTCTTTCAGAATTTTCCACAGTTTATTGTGATCCACACAGTCAAAGGCTTTGGCATCATCATTAAAGCAGAAATAGATGTTTTTCTGGAACTCTCCTGCTTTTTTGATGATCCTGCGAATGTTGGCAATTTGTTCTGTGGTTCCTCTGCCTTTTCTAAAACCAGCTTGAACATCTGGAAGTTCATGGTTCATGTATTGCTGAAGCCTGGCTTGGAGAGTTTTGAGCATTACTTTACTAAGCGTGTGAGATGAGTGCAATTGTGTGGTAGTTTGAGCATTCTTTGTCATTGCCTTTCTTTGGGATTGGAATGAAAACTGACCTTTTCCAGTCCTGTGGCCACTGCTGAGTTTTCCAAATTTGCTGGCTCTTAGAACCTTCTTAATCTGCTTGGTTCTTTTTGCTCTTCTCCTAAGTGCCAAAAATACTAAACATGGCTATGTTTAGAAGCCATGCTAACTTCCGTCATTTAGGTAAACTGCTTGTCTGTTATGATAATGTAGCACAATTACAATTATTAATACCACCCAGTACTTTGGCCACCTCATTCGAAGAGTTGACTCATTGGAAAAGACTCTGATGCTGGGAGTGACTGGGGGCAGGAGTAAAAGGGGACGACAGAGGATGAGATGTCTGGATGGCATCACCAACTCGATGGACTTGAGTTTGAATGAACTCTGGGAGTTGGTGATGGACAGGGAGGCCTGGCGTGCTGCAATTCATGGGGTCTCAAAGAGTCGGACTGAATTGAACTGCATGGAAGGACATATTCATTAACTCTACAAAGGTCTTATTTTCCACTTCCAAGGAAAATTTCAGGTGATATACAGAGAAGAAAGTGCATCACTCCTGAAGCCAAAGACCTCCATTAAAGTCACGATTCTTTCGTTAACTCACATATAATCTTTGTGAATTAGCTTTTCTAGTTTCCTCATCTGTAAAATGAGGTTAATAATAAATTCACAAGGGTTGTTGTGGGTATTAGAAAAAATGATGTGAGAGATGACAAATATGAGGTTACTGATATTTCACTCTTGGAGTTTGGTAGGCCATTTCTCCAAACACAAACAAAAATATCTCCTGTGAATTGGTAGACATTGGCTAGAAATAGTCTTCTGCCTTCTTCTCTTTCCCATCCACCACCATTCATTCCCCATCTATTAGCTGGAAACACTACCAGAGTGGAGAAGGGCTACATGGTAGAGAAACACTCCAATCTGTCTCTACTCAAAGCTAGTCACCACTGCAGGAAATCCTGGCTTAGACTTAAAAACAGTTGAATACATGAAAGACTATTTCTCACAAATAATTGTCAGTCAATACTTAGACAATCAACATCAGGATGGACATGCTGATCTAAAGGAAGCAAAATGGCTTTAGAGGAGATATGAAGAGTTGACGTTGAAATGAGCGTATCTTAAAACTTCTTGAAAAGTCGTAATGATACATTTTATTTATTCTGGCAGCAATTTTTAGGTTCCAGATGCTGTTGTTATTGCTTTAGTGTATGAATTAAAATAATACTGAATAGTAATTTTATAAAGTGGGACTTCCATAAATAGCTTCTAATGAGAAAACCCAAGTCATTTTATTTCACTTTATTTCACAGTATTAATTTTCAATTTCTTAGAGAATTTCAAAACTTGATATCTTTAGGGTTATTCAAATTTTAAATTTAAACTAGTAGAAAATTTTGGCTATCTGGAAGTAGTCAATCCTCTTAACTTCCACTTAAAGCCCAATTATTCAAGAATGTTATAGATGACTATGAGTCTTTGGGGAAAAATCAGCAAGACTTTAAGTGCCCATTAGCTAAAGTAAATGATAGTGAAACACCTAGAAAAGTGCATGTGGTATCTATCCATGTGAATACTAAATTAATCACCATAGCAGCCCATGCTAGGATAAAATATTAACAAGACACTTCCTATGACATAAAAAAATATTGACTGTCAAAAATATAAATGCTGTTAGAGTATCATATTTGTCAAAGAAAGATACATTTAAAAATATTTACTGAATGTTAACAAATACCAAAAAATTACTTAAAATGTCTGCTTTATTGAGAAGTGTCTGTTCTGTAATAGGATAGGTAGCTATTATATTACATACGTCTTTAATGGTAGTGTTCTTAGTAAGCAACTGGAAATTTTCTATCATAAAATATAAAGAATGATTAAATACCAATCAATCAATCAATCAAAAATACATATTTAACACCTGTAAAGTTCAAGAACAAAATGAATAAAACTTTTTTCTCCCCCTCAAGATTCATAGAATCTGACTGGGGAGGGGAGAAAGAGAGTGAGAGGAGGGGGGAAGAAAGGGAAAGGAGGGTGGGAGGGAGGAAGGAAGGAAATTTATTTATTTATGTATGATATATATAACAGGGTAAGGATGTAAAAATAACTGCTGGCATTTGCTGGGTCTTCAGTCTGGACCAAGGACTGAACCAATTGCTAATCATCTTACTTAACTGAAGATTAAATTAACCAATTGCTAATCATCTTATTTAATCAAAGATTTATTATAATTCTTATAACAATTAGAGAGATCAATGTTTACCCCAAAGTTATCAGGATGGGAACCATAGAACCAGGATGCAAGGCCAGCTCTATCAGCATTTCAGCATTTTAGAAATACTAAAAGCTCTTTCAGCATTTAAGCAGTTCAGTGGGGTGGCTGACCATGGGCTCTACAGACCAGTGCCTGGTTTTGAACCATGGCTTTTTCCATTCCTTGCTTAGTGACCTGGGCAAATGTTTTAACCTCTAATAATAGTAATAGGTTTCAGATGACTGGAGGTGAGATTGGAGAGGAGAGGCATGGACATAGAGTGCAGACAGGAAGAATGTATGTCCTAGGGATGCTAGCTGGAACAAAGACTAGATCCTTCAGGCCCATGGGAACTAAGCCCTGGGATGAGGGAGAAAACAGATTGTGGTGGATCTTAAATGGAAAAGCATGAGGTTCTCGTTTCATTCAGTTAGCAACTGGGAAGCACTAGAAGTGGAAGAGATTGAACTAAAATATTCTATATTGCTTTTCTGTCATTAAGCCTGAACAAAAATACTATCCTCAAACTTTCTGGATCTGTATCTTAAGGAGTTTATTTTTAATTCTCTAACATAATACAAGGCAAATATGGATGTCTTTATTGCATGTCTCTGTGAAGCATTGATTGAGGGTGGGTGTTAAAATAACTAGTGAATAAAGTAGTTTTCAAAAACAAGGAAATATACAAAAGCTTTTCTTCATGCACTGTGTCTGCCTTCAGTTCAGTTCAGTTGCTCAATCGTGTCCAACTCTTTGTGACCCATGGACTGCAGCACGCCATGCTTCCCTGTTCATCACCAACTCCCAGATCTTGCTCAAACTCATGTCCATTGAATCAGTGATGCCATCCAATCATCTCATCCTCTCTTGTCCCTTCTCCTCCTGCCTTCAATCTTCCTCAGCATCAAGGTCTTTTCCAATGAGTCAACTCTTCGCATCAGGTGGCCAAAGTA
>NW_011493944.1:44131-44554 GCF_000754665.1 Bison bison bison | reverse complement strand
TGATCTTATTAAATTTATGTAAGCTTCAGGGTTTGTTTTTTTTTTTCTCTATAATATCTATCTTAGAGGCATACTGCTATGATAAAAAGTGGCATATGAGAGGTGCAGTAAGACTACAAAAACAGTAATATTGTCAGTATTATTAAGAATAGCTTAAATATCAGTTCAGTTCAGTCAGTCAGTCGTGTCCAACTCTTTGCGACCCCATGAATTGCAATAGAGTTCAATTTCATGTCCAAGCTGAGGATATAATGAATAGAAGAGGAATAGGTCAGATGTTGGTAAACTCCAGGAAAGTTCTGGAGGAAGGAACTTTCAAAATTTAAAGGTGTCATGAAAATAGAAGTCATAGACTGGAGAACAAAAATACAGTAAGTCCCTACATGAACCTTCAAGTTAGTTGTGAACTTTCAAAGGTGTGAA
>NW_011493944.1:34557-44031 GCF_000754665.1 Bison bison bison | reverse complement strand
CCAATGAATATTCAGGACTGATTTCCTTTAGGATGGACTGGTTGGATCTCCTTGCTGTCCAAGGACTCTTAAGAGTCTTCTCCAACACCACACTTTAAAAGCATCCATTCTTAGTGCTCAGCTTTCTTTGTAGTCCAACTCTCACATCCATACATGACTATTGGAAAAACCATAGCTTTGATTAGATGGACTTTGTTGGCAAAGTATTGTCTCTGCTTTTTAATGTACTATCTATGTTGGTCATAGTTTTTCTTCCAAGGAGTAAGAGTCTTAATATCATGGCTGCAATCACCATCTGCAGTGATTTTGGAGCCCCCCAAAATAAAGTCTCTCACTGTTTCCATTGTTTCCCCATGCATTTGCCATGAAGTGATGGGACAAATGCCATGATCTTAGTTTTCTGAATGTTGAGTTTTAAGGCAACTTTTTCACTCTCCTTAACTCCCAGCAAATGAGATGGATGAAAAGTATCAAAAGATGTAAATTAATAGTATAATCTTACTGAATTACTTGTTCTTCTAAACTATTTGTAATTTTTTTAACTATCTAATTTGAATAATAGTAGACATAAGAAGACAATTTTGGCAGGCAGCTCAGTATTCCAAGAAATATAGTTTCCATGCTATCCTATATATAGTAATTAAATAAATACATTTTTACCTCTCTCATGAGACTGTCCTTTAAGAAGTAACTCAATGTATTTAGGCTGTGAGAAAACAAATTGTCTATATTCTCATGGTTTTCACATCATTCATCCTTCAGATGTCTTTTTTTAGCTATTAAAAAAAATGCTAGTTGTCTCTCTAAATTCTATATATAACTTAATGTATGGGATTAAAATACTAAATTCCACCAATGATTTGAAGAAAATGAAGAATACTATGATCTGGTCTTATATTATTTTTAATTTAATTTTTATTTTATGTTGGTGATTTACAAAATTGGTGATTTACAATGTTGTGTTAATTTTAGGTTCACAGCAAAGTGGTTCAGTTATATATATACATATATTCATTTTTTTCAGATTCTTTTCCCATATAGATTATTATAGAACATTGAATAGAGTTACCTGTGCTATACAGTAAGTCCTTGTTGATTATCTGATCTGGTCTTGTAAATGTGCAAAGCATTAGATACTGTTTAAAAACATCATTTCTGAAAAATAATTTGTCTCACTTTCTTCTAAATGGCTTAAGGTGTTTCAATTGTTTAATCTTATATCACTTTAGTAAAGGTCTGATTAAAACTTCTCAACACCATGAGTTGAGGAAAATGTTATTTATTTTATAAATGGACAATGTAAGACCTGAAGACATTTTACGATTTTTTTACTCCTAGGGAGCAATAGAATCACAAGAACCTCAACTCTTCTCCTTTTAGCTTTATCATCTTTCTTCTGAAATCCCACTAAAAAAAATTTTTTTAGGATTAAAAAACCCTAATGAAAACCTAAGAAATAGTTTCTCACAAAGGTTTATATTTGTTTTTATATGGTGGCAGAGAGCAGGTGTTATATGATTCAATAAGTTTAGAAAAAGTTGCTTGTTAGCCAAACAAAGCTTTTAATATACTTTTGTACATTTTGGAATCTGAACAGTGAGGAAACGGTGGTAGAATTTTTAACTTACTTTATCATAGGAGCCCCTTTCACAGGCCTCCCAGCAGGACAAGGGTTCCAGAGAACGCACTTTGTTAGTTGCTGAGGTGGCGCCATACAGGGCGCCTCCATTTTCTCTCGGGCATACAAAGGGGGCCCAACTTGAGGACATGAGGAGAACTAGCTTCTTGCATTGATTTCTATTTTAACAGAACCTGTGGTAACCCAAGGAACAACTGCCTATCAATCAAAGGAAAATAAGTGCCATGCTCACTGTTTACTTCAGGCCTCTCTCCCGTCTCCTCACTTGACTGTGTTCTGAACAGCTTCAGAAACTCCCACAATCTGCAGAGTCAGTGCTTGTGAAAGGAACACGGCAGTTAGTGCAGTTCATCAGGGGAAGGATCATCCAAGCCTGATCCCAGAGCCTGTCTCCTTGGTAATTCTGTGGGCCTGTCAGCTGAGCAGAGGCCACTGAACTCCCCGGCTGAGTACTCTGTCAGCATTTTAACTGGGATTTCATTTCAGAAAAAAAGAGGCATATTACAAACTGTGTCTTAAAAAGGAAGTAAAACTTTAACATTTCAGGTACTTAGGAGTGAAAAAGGCAATGAGGTATAGAATCTTCCACATTGGTGCATTTTGCTAGCAATGCTGCTTCACCAATTTGGCTTTAATTTCCCCAATATTAAAATGAAATAATATACCATTTACTTGCTTCATCTCATGCTGTGAGGATTTAATGAGGTAATAATATCTGTTACAATTTAAGTTTCAGTGCCCCACAAGTTTAAGTCTTCTGGCAAGTCACGGATCTTCTCTGGGCCTATTTCCTATGAAATGGTAATAATCATGCTTTCCCAAGCTACATTTTAAAGTGGTAATGAGGTGCTAATAAAGGTAAATGTTTTTTAAAGCTATATATTATTGTACATCTTTGAGAAATGTTTTAAAACCAAAATAGATTTTTAAAAAGCAAAAGAAAATTCTTTACAGAATATATGGGAATAATTCATATCATTTTAGCTGATCTTTTGTAGTGTTTAGGTCTGTAACACTTTCAACTGGGAAATAAGTTTTTAAGACATATGTTAATAGGCACTTTGGGGTATAGTGTGAGCCTCCATCAATTATTAAAACAAAATATATTTGTATGTATATAGATAGATATGACTGTTTCTCTAAGCTCTCATTCCTTGATTCTTTTTATTTTCTCCTTGTTGAAAACATTCATCAAAAGATATTTTAACAGTAAGGGAAAAGATCACAGTGCCTTCATAACTGGGTCACTGTGTTCCAAAGGTTGTGGAACCCAACAAAATCACATAACATATTTCTCTTAGTCATGCTGAAACGTTCTTGGCTGTCCTTGCCTCGTGCCCCATCCTAGCTTCTCCATTCCTGCACGCAGTGGTTAGTGTTCGTTTTGGGTGACGCTCCTCCCCTTCCTTCCCACACTTTGCTCGTGGTATGTCTCAAACTTGATTGACCTCAAGCCCTCTGTTGCTCTCACTTTGTCTTGAGATGTTGCTTGCATTCCATTTCTAGCTCTGGTACAGGTTTGATCCTGACAATATCCCCACATTAACCACTGAATCAAAGACTCTGAACAGACTTCATAGTGGAGGATGATGGTGGATGGGGCAGCGGTAACCTCATAGGTCATGGGAATCAAGTGAAGAGAGTATATTCAATTCCTACAGCTGATGTAACAAATTACCACAGACAGCATCTAATAACAACATACATTTAGTTTCTCACAATTCTGGTAGTAGGAAGTGTGTAATAGGTCTCATCGAGCTAAAATCCAGGTGCTGACAGAACTGCATTCCTTCTGAAGATTCTGAGGGAGCCTTTCCCAGTTCCTAAAGGCTGCCCACATTCCTTGGATCCTGATTGTGTCACATTTACGCTTCTGTCAACAGCGCTCCTTCTCCGACTCACCTACCTCCCTCTTCCACCTGTAAAGACACGTGTGATTACATTGGTTTCACCCAGAAAATCCAGGATAATCCCTCCATTTGAAAATTCCCGACATAAATCACCTTAACCAAGTCCCTTTTGCCAAGACAGGTAACAAAATCACAGGTTCTAGGAATGAGAATGAGGATGTCTTGTGGGAGGGGCCACATTACTTTGCCCACCACCACAAAGAAAGAACGAAAAGTTGGGAAAGAGAAGTCAGGACCTCAGGATGAAACCAACCACAGAAAAGATGGCAAAGATGACACCATCTGAATGAGGCTTTCCCCCTGGGGGTCTAGTGGCTGCTCTCCTGCCTCACCTGTACCCTGTGATCTCATCCTCCTTTCTCCACTGAACGGAAATGATTCTGAAGTTCATCTCAAAGATAATGAGCTAATCTAGGCTAATGTTCTCTTCAGGCCGGGTTGCATTATCACCAAGACATCTACAGAAAAGGATGTCCCACTTTATTGACCTCACCACTTAGTGAGTTAACTGTTGAGAATTTGTGCCCAGAAAGAAAGGAACAGAGACCCCACTGGGAAGATGCTTTGCTGAGAGATCCTCTCCAGTCACTGCAGGCAATGAGTTGCTTTAATTGGCTTCCTCTCATGTAGGTCTGGCTCAAAATTCTTCCCACTGAACAGAAAGATACACCTAGGCTTTTTTAGGACTATGGTTTACTTGTATATTCATGATGAAATTGTTCTCCTTGATGTAGATTAGTGATTTAAAGGTCACCAACATTTTATTTTAGCCAGACCTCTTGAATCAGAGCATAAAAAATGAGCCTGTTCTTAACAATTTCTCAGATATATTAAATGATCCAGGTACATAAATGTGTTAGACAAATATTGTGTGATCTCATGTGTAGAATCTAAGAAAAAAAAATCAGAGATTCAGAGAACAAATTGATTGGTTGGTGGTTGCTAGAGAGTGGCCTGGGAAGTTGGTGAAATGGGTGAGGGGCGTCTAAAGACACAGACTTCCAGTTATAAAATAAATAAGTCATTGGGATGCAATAATATACAGCATAGTGATCATTCTCATTTCACATGCTAGTAAAGTAACGCTCAAAATCCTTCAAGCTAGGCTTCTCCGTATGTGAACTGAGAACTTCCAGATGTAAAAGATGGATTTAGAAGAGGGAGAAGAATCAGAGATCAAATTGGCAAAATCCACTTGATCAAGAAAAAGCAACAGAATACCAGAAAAACATCTACTTCTTCATTGACTATGCTAAAGTCTTTGACTGTGTAGATCACAGCAAACTGTGGAAATTCTTAAAGAGATGGGAATACCAGATCAACCTACCTACTTCCTGAGAAACCTGTATGCAGGTCGGAAAGCAACAGTTAGAACAAGACATGGAGCAATGCACTAGTTCAAATTGGGAAAAGAGTATGTCAAGGCTGTCTATTGTCACCCTGCTTATTTAACTTATATACAGAATATACAATGCAAAATGCCAGGATGAAGCACAAGATGGAATCAAGATTACCAGGAGAAACATCAATAACCTCAGATATGGAGATGACACCACCCTCATGGCAGAAAGCAAAGAAGAACCAGAGAGCCTCTTAAGGTGAAAGAGGAGACTGAAAAAGCTGGCTTAAAACTCAACATTCAAAAGCTAAGATCATGGCATCTGATTCCATCACTTCATGGCAAATAGATGGGGGAAAAATAGAAACAATGAGAGACTTTATTTTTGGGGGTTTCAAAATCACTGTGGATGGTGACTGCAGCCATGAAATGAAAAGACATCCAGTTCCTTGGAAGAAAAGCTATGACAAACCTAGACAGCATATTAAAAAGCAGAAACATCACTTTGCCTACAAAGGTCCATACAGTCAAAGCTATGGTTTTTCTAGTCATGTACGGATGTGAGAGCTGGACAATAAAAAAGTCGAAGCACTGAAGAATTGATGCTTTCAAACTGTGGTGCTGAAGAAGACTGTTGAGAATCCCTTGGGCAACAAGGAGATCAAATCAGTCACTTCTAAAGAAAATGAA
This sequence comes from Bison bison bison, assembly GCF_000754665.1. Lineage (NCBI taxonomy): Eukaryota > Metazoa > Chordata > Mammalia > Artiodactyla > Bovidae > Bison > Bison bison. The sequence goes on along the minus strand of NW_011493944.1, from coordinate 38,453 downwards.
AGTTGCTCAGTCCAACTCTTTGAGACCCTATGGACTATACAGTTCATGGAATTCTCCAGGCCAAAATACTGGAGTGGGTAGTCTTTCCCTTCTCCAGGGGATCATCCCAACCCAGGGATCTAGCCCAGGTCTCCCGCATTGCAGGCAGATTCTAATATTGGATGTCTATTTGAAAGTTGCTAAGAGAGTAAATCTTAAAAGTTCTCATCACAAGGGGAAAAAATGGGGGAAAATTAAAAAGAAATGTATTTATACTACTATACTGGCTTAACATCTAGGTTCTATCACACAGCAACTGTCCCTGTTGCCACCTCTGATGCAACGCCTGTTATACTTTTTTTTTTTTTTTTTGTCAATTCACAGGAATCACTGTTTCAGGGAAAATTTTCTTAAGTTTCCTGTTCTGGGAGCTTGGATTAACTCTGATGCTTATTTGTATCCTGTACACACCACATTAGTGTTGGGTTGGGCCAAAAAGTTCTATATTGTAAAATCCCAAAAGAAATGTTTGGCCAACCCAGTATTTGCATGTAAACCTTTCATTAGCCTGTGGAGTTCCAAAAGCAGATCATGAACTTCAGTCATCCTGGAATCCTCACAGGTGTTTCATAATGGTTTGATAAACAGATAGAGGAGGCATCCCACAGATAAGGGGCTGTAGCAGTAGAAATGGAGAAGGCAATGGCACCCCACTCCAGTACTCTTGCCTGGAGAATCCCATGGACGGAGGAGCCTGGTAGGCTACAGGCTAAGAGTAGGACACAACTGAGCGACTTCACTTTCACTTCTCACTTTCATGCATTGGAGAAGGAAATGACAACCCACTCCAGTGTTCTTGCTTGGAGAATCCCAGGGACGGGGGAGCCTGGTGGGTTGCCATCTATGGGGTTGCACAGAGTTGGACACGGCTGACGCAACTTAGCAGCAGCAGCAGCCGTAGAAAGCCAGAGACGCTGGTCAACACACACAATGGCACTGAGAACCTGGGCAGAGCACCTGAGAATAAGCAGAATTCCAAAACTTATAGAAGGAGAAGCACAGACCTGGGAGATAGCTATCTTCCCTATCCCTTTGTCTTCAAATATTTTAATGAGATATTACCTGTATTAAACTCCCTGCTATTTCCTCCATCCAAACACCCACCAAAAGCCTGGCATATAGTAGGACTTAACATGTGCTTAATAATTGACTGATGACCTAGTTCTGGCTCAGTATGACCCAAGAGGCAAAGCCTAAGTCAAAAATTATACAAGGACAGCCCAGTGGTTAAGATTCTGTGTTTCTGCTGTCAAGGGCATGGGTTTGCTCCCCAGACAAGGAACTAAGATACCACATGCCTGTGTATGGCATGGACAAAAAACTTTTAAAAAAATTTATAAATCTAAAATTACATAATTCTAAGGCCATTTAATCAGAATGACATAGAGATAGAGAGTGAATATGTATTGGCTTTCTACACTGAGGAGACTCCTGTGGTAGCTGGTGAGCATCAATAATAAAGGAATAAAAGAGATAAAATATGCCCTTAAACTTTGCATTGTTACAGAGGAAACAGGAAAAATTAACACAGTAAAAATGATGCAATAATATATACTAAGTTATTCTGACCTTAAGGATATGGAAAAATTGTCCAATTGACGTTCTGAAGTCTAGTTCAGACCATGGCAAACAGGGTCATAGGAAGAAGAGATATAATAGTTTCCTCCCCCAAATCCATTCAAATTTCCCTCATTGGGGAATATTCATGAAGTATATAGCTCATGCAGTTATTCCAGAGATGAACTCATTTTCCCCTTTATTAAAGGGTGGTTCAATGAGAAAGCAAAACTTAGGAATTTTGTACAATGGATGTGATAAGGCAGCATACAACTCCTGTTATAGTTAATGGTTGTCAGAACTATGGAAAAGTCAGCCTAAAGATGAAGCCAACACAAATGAGGCAGAATCACGAAAATCACCAAGAAATGGGAGAATTCCATTTAAACTGTACCTGAAGCCTTTGGTATCTAAGTACTTCTTAATAGACTCCACTTATCTTTCAGCCAGTTCAAATTAATACCAAAGGTATCCTGGATAGATACAAAGGTATCCTGAGAGGTACAAGAAGGTGTATCTATGTCCCATCTTCATCTGTCCTCTAGTTAATTTATTATACAAGAATGTGTAGGGAACATTTTGAAGACCCCATACCACTGAAAATATTAAAACCATAAATGTCTCTAAGAAGAAACACAACATATGGAAGAGACAGTAATATGGACATAGAACACCAGATATGAATACTGCTAAAATGCAAAAAAGATGAAAATAACCAAATTCAGATAAAACCTTAAGGAGAAAAACCACTCCTCTATAAGAATAGTCTGAGCATTGAGAGTGATCCCTGTCTGGTGATTGCTGAAGAACTCAAAATGCAATCATATCCACCCTGGAGAGGACAGGAGTAATTAAGGATTAAGGAAGGCTGAATTGTTTTCTCTATTACTCAATCGGTGATCATCCCTGACAGGATAAATGTTGCATTTTTACTAAAGAATTACTTTTCATTGAAAGCAAATATGATTCACTAGCATAAATCTAAAAAAAGAAACAACAGGTGGTGAATACAACTCAAGACATTAAATTTCCATGAGTCACTGAAGCCAGATGGCATGCATTTGAGAATTCTGAAGAAATTTAAGATCAAAGCTTTTTAAACACTAACAATATGGGCAATTTATCATATAAAACAACTATCAGAGTTAGGGAGATTGCCAAATGTATTATATGACACTATTAGGAGAAGCACAGATTGTTCAGTCAATTCAGTTAAACGCAATGAAACCTAAAAATGCATTGGCCACCATCAAGTGCCAAGCACTGTTCTAGGCACTGAACACTTACAGGTCTTCATGAAAAGGTCATGCTGTTCATAGTCTCACCATGGAGGAGACTATTGCTGTGTCAGTAGTAGCCAAATATGTCAAACATACTTAATGATTGTATAAAGAGAACAATATTTAAAGAATTTTCTGATTTTTTTTTTTTTTTTACATTTGAGGGTGTACCTGTCAGGGCTCAAATATAGATGGTAAAGGATCTGCCTGCAATGCAGGAGAGAGACCTGGATTCAATCCCTGGGTTGGGAAGATCCCCTGAAGAAGGCAATGGCAACCCACTCCCACATTCTTGCCTGGAAAATTACATAGACAGAGGAGACTGGTAGGCGACAGTCCATGGGATCGCACAGAGTTAGACCCAACTGAGTGACTAACACTTTTTACTTTCAGATATAGGAAACTAAAAGCATTCTGCTTAGGCTAAGAAAATAAGATTCTGGTGCTTTGACAATTATGGGAAGGGAAGTCCTGGTGGTTCAGTGGTTAGAACTCTGCACTTTCACTGCCAAGGGCCCAGTTTTGATCCCTGGTCAGGGAACTAAGACCCCCACAAACTGTGATGTGACCAAAAAACAAAAGAGAACTGTGGGAAAACTAAAGGAGTAGGCCATGCACTGAGCTCCCAGGAAAAATACTCTGAAACTATGTTCATGGGAGACACTGCCTCTGTCTTAATCAGGAGACTGGAGAAGCAAGAGGCTGCTAGCTCCAGAGCGGTCATGCCCCCTCTTCCATAACCGCTGCCAGCAAGACGAGTGTTCTCCACATTTCCTTTCAACACTGTCAAGCTGAAGATTGGACATTGGAAACTACTACAGCTGCCACAGAAGAAACAAACACCCAAGGTCATGCTTACCAGTCGCAACAGCTGAAGTAACAGGAGTGTGGTATTTGCTGCAGGACGTCCACCTCCATCTTCTAAATCTCAGAAGTGGATATGAGATGGGGAGCCACAGTGAGGGCTGGGACATGTAGATCTGGAGTAGTATTGCATTGTATTAATAGTAGACTGATATA
>NW_011493944.1:27998-34457 GCF_000754665.1 Bison bison bison | reverse complement strand
TAGACTGATATAAAACAGCAGGTCACATGGAAACTGGGTAAAACGGAGGCTGAGTGAGCTAACCCCTGGTCTCTGCCACAGACTGTATCATCTCCCTCTCTATTTACAATCCAGGATTTCCCAACCCACTCCCACACACGAATCCACCCCAAAGCAACTCCTGTTCTTGTCTATCTTGCCTGATATCTTCATTATCCACCCAACTGACTGAACAAGACAAAAGCTTTGGAGTCAGCATCAGCTACTCCCTCCTTCACTGGACTATCAGTCAAATTGTCAACATATCAAGTTACTTCTATGTCAGATGCCACAGCCTTAGTGCTGGTCCTCTTCACCTTTTAAATGGATTCTTATTAAGATTCCTTACTGGAAATCTGTAGGGCTTCCCTGGTGGCTCAGATGGTGAAGACTCTGCTTGCAATGCAGGAGGCCTGGGTTCAATCGCTGGGTCAGGAAGTTCCCCTGGAGAAGGGAATGGCAACCCACTCCAGTATTCTTACCTGGAGAATCCCATGGACAGAGGAGCCTGGCAGGCTACAGTCTATGCGGTCACAAAGCGTCCAACACAACTGAGCAACTAACACACACACACACACACATACACACACACACATTAGCAGACTAAAAATCTAGCAGACTCTTCCCTTTCAAAGAAATTTTCCATGTCTCCTGACTTTCAGAATTATCTTTCTGAAAATCAAATTTCATCATGTTAACCCCTTTGAAAACCTTTCAAAGGCTCCCAATTATCTGCACAGTAATGTCTAAGCTTCTTGGCAGAGCAATCAAAATCATTCTAGATTAGACACAAGCTTAACTCTTTATATCTCTCTATCCAATGCTATATCCCTTTTATCTCTGCCTACTAATTTTGTACTTCTCACCACTCCTCAAGTACAATAGATGAAGCTTTAATTTTTCCCCTACATATGCTGGTTTTTGTGGGGTTTTTTGCCATTCTGGACTGTACTTTCCAACAGTTAATAAACTCCTCTTCTTTCTTCAAAACCCAGTGTAAATGTTACTTTCACAAAACTTTCCCAAGCAGAGTGCATCTTTCACTCCTCTTCACTGCTACCCCGTGTTTCTCACCCTGCTATTCAAATATGTTTCATAATAGATAGATTTTTCTCACACTGCCTGTCCTCCACTAAACTGAGAGTGCCTTTAAGGCAAAAGCAGTCTCATTTAGACTCACATTCTTCCCCATCCCAACTCTACCACAGGGGCTGGCACATCAAAAGATTCAATAAATATTTGTTGAGTGACAAAAAAATATTGTTGTTGTTCAGTCAGTAAGTCGTGTCTGACTCCATGGGGTCATGGTGTGTGACCCCAGGGACTGTAGCACACCAGGCGTCCTTGTCCTCTACTATCTCCTGGAGTTTGCTGAAGTTAATGTCCATTGAATCAGTGATGATGCCCATTTCCTTCTTAAAGCAAATATAAAGGCGTTTATTTCAAAAAGACTTTTTAAAATAAAAGAGCATTCAAAGGCTTAAAAATATATCAACCTATTGTGATAAAATAATGTTCCTCCTCTCTTACCTGACTCCAAGAGAAAAATGGGAAAAGATGTTAAGGGAATAGGTGTAATGTTCTTTTTAAGATCTGCTCAGTGTCTAAAAGATATAAACTTGGCAGCCTGACACAAAAGAGTCAGGATGAATGCACAGTAGTCTCTTGCAGGCAGCATTCACTTTCTAACAAGAATGAGTCAACATTTCACAAAAGCTTACGTACAGCTTTCCTTGGACTCTGTATATGTTTAGACTATAGTTGCTGGATGTCTTTAGGGAAAATTATTGATTTTATGCAAACCAAAAGAAAGAAAATCTGCTCAAATCCAGAGGGAACTTGTTACAGGCTCCTCTTATAATAATCGAAATAATTATAATAAAATTATAACCTATAAATGAGACAAGGAGGGCCATGGACCTACATTTGCTCCTCGTGGGAAATACAACGATGCAGTTTGATTGAATGTTATTCTTAAAGATATTAGTGTCAAAACATAGTTTCCCAAAGTATATGCAGGGAACACTAGGGAGGGTTTGTAGTTAAGAGACTGGAAAATGAGATATGGTATTGTGTTTTTAGAACATCACAAAGATGATAGGCATAGGAGGCTTCTGGGAAGTCTTCTTGAAGTTGTTTTACATGTACTGTTTCTCAAATATATTCAGCTGCTCTCATTTTCATTTAAACATCCAGCAAAACTGGTGCTCAATGCTGATGTAGGGAAGGCAGAAATCAGGAAAGTTACAGCTGATATCTCATGATAGGAATTCAATGATTAGGCTAGAGTAGCTCTCTGATTCTAAAAAAGAAGAAGGAACCCTACAAACTCTAGTGCCTTTAGATGATCCCTTCCCAGTAGTAGCTCCCAAGCAGATATGGCCACATCCTAATCCCTGGGATCTGAGAATATTACCTAATATGGCAGAAGAATAAATATTGCTTTGTATGGCAAAAGATGCAATGAGAATCATGGACAAGATGCTTATCCTGAATTGTAAGTATAACCACATATATCTTTATAAGATTGATACAGAGGTGAGATGTTGTAAAGACAGAAGCAGAGATGGGAGTACCAGGGTAGGCACTGGAAGCTGGAAGAAGAATGGATTTTTCCCCAGAGCCCTTGCAGGGTCTGTGCCCTGAAAACACTTTGAATTCACACTTCTGGACTCCAGGGTGTGAAAGAATAAATTTCTGTTGTTTTAAGCCACCAAGTTTGCAGTAATCTGTTACAACAGCCATTGGAAACTAATATACCCAGGTGAGTTACTCTCTGACTGAGGCACAAAACCATGTCCTGCCAACCTCCACAAAGTTCCTGAAGGTAAGGAATCAGCCTGCCACTTCCACCTTGGGCATCCCAATTTTGTTTAATAACCTGCTAGCTTCCTTGTTGAACCTATTTATATATAATCACCCATATAATAGGTTGAGGTGATGAGATTCATAAATTTACTACCCACTGTGAATAGCATCTTGGTGTATGGAGTTGTTTTTATGGCACAGTGCATTTTCATGATGAATCCGTTTGTCCCCTTTTCCAACTTCTGCTTAATGCTTCTATCATTAGCTTAAATATATGTGGGAGACAATTGAACTCCACTAAAGAGGACAAGGGTCAAAGTACTGAGACCATATTCATGAGACACATAAAAGGCATCTCCTTCTGAAGTTGACGGCATCCGTGGAAAGTGCCCTGTTGAGAGCGCTGAGGTTCCTGCTGGAGGCCATAGTAGAATAGGATCTTGAGGTAAATATTCACCACTGAAGCATTTCAAGAGGAGGACCCAGAGACGAAGCATACAGAAACACAGAAATTAAACTCGGCAGAGGTATGTCCCTCTTCCAGATAATAAAATAACTTTTGAGGGGCCTTTAATAGGAAAATGACCATGTCATTGGATCAACATTGCATAGTTCTGATGAGATTGGCAGAAAGGTCTTAAGGATGACACCACTGCTTATGGCTTCTTTAACACTGGCATTCCATCTGCTATCAGAAGAGTCCAATTTATAAAAAGAAAATATTAATTTACTTACAGAAGTGGACTTTGCAATGCATGGTTAAATACTAAACATATTTTTCATTAACAAGAAGAGATAATACTTCTATCACAGATGTAACATAATATTTTACATATTATATTATGAGTTCAGTTCAGTCACTCAGTCGTGTCCGACTCTTTGTGACCCCAAGAACTGTAGCACGCTAGGCCTCCCTGTCCATCACCAACTCCCGGAGCCTACCCAAACTCATGTCCATTGAGTTGGTGATGCCATCTCCTCCTCTACCGTTCCCTTCTCCTCCTGCCCTCAATCTTTCCCAGCATCAGGGTTTTTCAAATGAGTCTGCTCTTTGCATCAGGTGGCCAAAGTATTGGAGTTTCAGCTTCAACATCAGTCCTTCCAATGAACACCCAGGACTGATCTCCTTTAGGATGGACTGGTTGGATCTCCTTACAGTCCAAGAGACTCTGAAGAGTCTTCTCCAACACCACAGTTCAAAAGCATCAATTCTTCGGTGCTCAGCTTTCTTTACAGTTCACATCCATACATGACCACTGGAAAAACCATAGCCTTGACTAGACGAACCTTTGTTGGCAAAGTAATGTCTCTACTTTTTAATATGCTCTCTAGGTTGGTCATAACTTTCTTTCCAAGGAGTAAGTGTCTTTTAATTTCATGGCTGCAATCACCATCTGCAGTGATTTTGGAGCCCAAAAAAATACTGACACTGTTTCCCCATCTATTTGCCATGGAGTCATGGGACCGGATGCCATGATCTTAGTTTTCTGAATGTTGAGCTTTAAGCCAACTTTTTCACTCTCCTCTTTCACTTTCATCAAGAAGCTCTTTAGTTCTTCTTCACTTTCTGCCATAAGAGTGGTGTCATCTGCATATCTGGGGTCATTGATATTTCTCCCAGCAATCTTGATTCCAGCTTGTGCTTCATCCATCCCAGCATATCTCATGATGTACTCTGCATATAAGTTAAATAAGCAGGGTGACAATACACAGCCTGATATATTCCTTTTCCTATTTGGAACCAGTCTGTTGTTCCATGTCCAGTTCTAACTGTTGCTTCCTGACCTGCATACAGGTTTCTCAAGAGGCAGGTCAAGTGGTCTGTATTCCCATCTCTTTCAGAATTTTCCACAGTTTATTGTGATCCACACAGTCAAAGGCTTTGGCATAGTCAATAAAGCAGAAATTGATGTTTTTCTGGAAAATTATATTATAGACATAAACATTATAAACAGAACTTATGAAAGTTTGGCTACTTAGCATTAATTAAACCTTACTTAAGATTCTAGGACATTCATTCTCAATCTTTAGGCAGTAAGTCAGAAGTGAAGGGTTCCCTACCCCCAGTTTTACCTTAGTCTGTAGGTCAAAGGAAAGTACAGGTTATAGGAAGAGTGCCATGTGCTGAGAAATGTTTTAGAATGCGTGTGTGTGTGTGTGTTGAATTGTAACAGTGTGGTAGTGAGCCTCCTCTCCTTTTCCCCTTTTATACATGCTGCAATTTGCATTGGGAGTAAAACAGGAGACAGAAGAATATATATTTTATATATATATATATATATAGGATCTTTACAACCCAGGGATCAAACCCATGTCTCTTGTGTCTCCAGAACTGGCAGGCAGATTCTTTACCACTAGCACTACCCGGGAAGTCCGTGTGTGTGTATATACACACACATGCACACACACAAGCACACACACACACATAAAAGAGAGATTCAAACACCTGGTACCAATGTAATTGTCTTGAAAACTTTGTATTACACACTCAAATGACATCTCATGAATCTTTATGCTCTTGAAAGAGATTTAGAGATTCTAAAGGAATAAAAATAATTGTTTACATTTAATGAGAATTTTCTGGGTGCCAGCACTGTTTCATATGCTTTATGCCTGTAATGTGTGAAACTCTCACATGAACTCCATGAGATAGACACCATGTTCCCACTCTTTTATAAGTGAATAAAAGGAGGCCAGAATAGTGAGCACATTACCAAAGTCACACAAGTTCGAGCATACCTATATTCAAACAGACTATACTGCATTTTTTAAACATTTGCTTTCCATATTTTCATTTGTTGAATTTTAAGCCTTTGTATATGATTTCTTCATTGATGAAATTCTACACAGCTATTTTATTTTTCTGTATTATTTGAAGCCAATACTAACTAGATGTATGAACTTGGATTTAGATGTTAAGTCTCTCTTTTTCGATCTACTGAGTTTGGATTACTACATAGAACTGTTTTGAAACTCTAAAGTAAAAGAGGATAATTGTTAACATTGTCTATATTGAATGTTCCAGGAAGTTGAAAACCAAAAAAACCCTTCATTCCCAGCAAGATGGATCATCCCAAGCAAGATACATTCTAGGATACTACAATTCCATCTTTTCTAGGTTTTTTAGTAATCTCCTACAGAATGTGGAGCACACTGAGCACTCTCTTCTCACAATTACAACATCATGAGGCCCAAACTGCATGGCCATAAATAGCTTTAAGACAACCCATCTTTTTCATTGGTAATAAAGGATAGTACTTCTATTATAGGTGTGAAGCTATAATAGAAGTGAAGCCTTCTATAATCGGTGTGAAGCCACATGAAGCTTCCCTTCACAAATTCCTGATCTGACTCCTGAATTTTTTCCTGATTTTTCTCTTTTAAACTGAAATCACCTTCTACTTGAAGTCTTTTTTTTTTTTAAATAGTTGCCTGGAGGAGTGATCTTATTTTAATGGTAATAAAAACAGGGCTCCTTATCAAAGTAAAACTAATAAGTGTTAATTATATACCCTCCCCTTTCAGTTCAGTTCAGTTCAGTCGCTCAGTCGTGTCCGACTCTTTGCGACCCCATGAATCGCAGCACGCCAGGCCTCCCTGTCCATCACCAACTCCCAGAGTTCACTCAAGACT
>NW_011493944.1:27416-27898 GCF_000754665.1 Bison bison bison | reverse complement strand
GTTCAAAAGCATCAATTTTTCGGCGCTCAGCCTTCTTCACAGTCCAACTCTCACATCCATACATGACCACTGGAAAAACCATAGCCTTGACTAGACGGACCTTTGTTGGCAAAGTAATGTCTCTGCTTTTCAATATGGTCTCTAGGTGTATTTCTTACTTTGTGTTTGTTTCATCTCCTCGAGGCTAATTCCCTATCTTAAAGCCACTGTTGGGCTTCTCTCTCTTTACTCTTTGCCACAGCTTTAGTACAGGTTCCATAAGCATCACATCTTTTGAAGGTTGCCACTTAACTTCTTTTGGAATAGGGTCGACTCTGCATCTTCAGGACCCTTGCTTCCCAGAATAAGGGTACTCACTGGTTTAGGAAGGTGCCAGGTCCACACAAAGAAAAAACAGCAAGGAATCCAAAGCTTCCAAAGGACAGATGGATGCCTTTCTGCCTGGAGGAGCATCTGTGTGGGAATACAAACAATGGAGATGA
>NW_011493944.1:26132-27316 GCF_000754665.1 Bison bison bison | reverse complement strand
GTCGCAAAGAGTTGGACACGACTGACTGACTGAACTGAACTGATATTTAAGCTATTCTTAATAATACTGACAATATTACTGTTTTTGTAGTCTTACTGCACCTCTCATATGCCACTTTTTATCATAGCAGTATGCCTCTAAGATAGATATTATAGAGAAAAAAAAAACAAACCCTGAAGCTTACATAAATTTAATAAGATCACCTGCATAGTAAATACCAGGGCTGGATATGAACTCAGATCTGTCTAATAGCAGAACATAAGTGCATAATTACTTTTTTATGCTTTTGGTCACTCAAGCACCTACTCTTTATTAAGTACCTAGTAGGACTCAGACTCTGGTAAGTGCTAGAGACAGTCAGACCATATTTCCTCCCTTCCTCTAGGTATGTGTTTGGAGTAAAGAGATAAATGGTAAAATGTGCAGAAGTACCTTGAGTAAATAAGGAAAACTCACCTGAAGAAGTGATAGAGTTAAATCTGAACTGGGGGAGAAGGAGCTTGCCAGGCTGGCCCTCCAGGTGAAAGGAGATATAGATACCAAGGTGGAGAAGCAAGAAGGATCTTGACACACTTGAGAACGCAGTCATCCAGGTCAGGATTAGCTGGAGAGGAAGTTTCAGGGATTGGGAGGCTCAGGTCCCAAAGGACTTGTATACAGAGGCAGAGTGGGTTGGACTTTATCTTTTAACATTTGGTTTGCTTTGTCACTGGTTCTCCTGCATGATTTCCCTCCTGATTGAATCTCAGAGGTTTTAATGAGAGGCTCATTATCATCTCCATTGTTTGTATTCCCACACAGATGCTCCTCCAGGCAGAAAGGCATCCATCTGTCCTTTGGAAGCTTTGGATTCCTTGCTGTTTTTTCTTTGTGTGGACCTGGCACCTTCCTAAACCAGTGAGTACCCTTATTCTGGGAAGCAAGGGTCCTGAAGATGCAGAGTCGACCCTATTCCAAAAGAAGTTAAGTGGCAACCTTCAAAAGATGTGATGCTTATGGAACCTGTACTAAAGCTGTGGCAAAGAGTAAAGAGAGAGAAGCCCAACAGTGGCTTTAAGATAGGGAATTAGCCTCGAGGAGATGAAACAAACACAAAGTAAGAAATACACCTAGAGACCATATTGAAAAGCAGAGACATTACTTTGCCAACAAAGGTCCGTCTAGTCAAGGCTATGGTTTTTCCA
>NW_011493944.1:23283-26032 GCF_000754665.1 Bison bison bison | reverse complement strand
TATTGCTGACAATCCTTCAGTTCCACCATCTCCCACCTCCTTCCCTCCTCCAGTCAGTAACACTTCTTGCTTGTTCACTCGCTGCCAGCCCCAGTGCACTGTACTACTGTATTTTTCAAAGTACTGTACTGTAAGATCAAACATGTTTATTTTTTTGTTTCTTTTTTATGTATTATTTGTGTGAAAAGAATTATAAACCTATTACAGTACAGTACTATATAGTTGCTTGTGTTAGTTGGGTACCTAGGCTAACTTTGTTGGACTTACACATAAACTGGACTTAGGAACACACTCTCTGAATGAAACTTATTCATATGTAGGGAACTTACTGTACTGAAGGAAGAAACAATGATACCTGGAGCAGATAAATAGCATTGAAGTATATTGTGGGAGGTGACAAAATAATGATGCTGAGACTTAATGGCGGGAGATGGGACATGGATCCCAGTGAACTCTAGAGTCATGATATAAAGTGAGTATTGGAAATTTTTCTTATAGTTTTGCCTAAGATCTTTTTGAAACAGGCAGAGATTTGAAGGCAGAGAGAACAAATAAGAAAGACCCCAGTAATCCAGGAACTCTATGTAGATACCACAAGGCTGTCCCTTACAAATGCTAATGAGCTGATGCCAAATGAGTTCACTTTGACAATTTTTTTGGAGTGTTATTAACACTTGCTGATGAAAAGCCACTTATTGACTGAAGTTGAAGCAACCAGAAAAAGAGCTTTACTTGAGAAGCCTAGAAGTGAGTTAATGGCCAATCCCAAAGGGGAGGAGAGTCAGCAATTTTCAGGCATTTGCTGATCAAGACTTTTGCATATCTGAGCTCCTGCACATCAAAGAGGACTTCCCACTGGGTTTGCTTACCCCTTTAACTAAGTCCTTGAATATAAGGACAGAAGAAGTTCCTGTAAGTGGAGAATTACAAATAGTCAGAAGTTGCATTCAGACCAGTATAGCTGTTCTTCCTATTAGAAAATGACACAGCTGGAGTATTATTAATGGAGCAAAAATGCTACCCACCTGGAGCCAGTAATCTTCACCCAGTGGTTGCAAAATAAGAAGGCATCAGAATTCATTTGTGAAGTGCCTCATGTCTATCAGGAAAGAGTGGGATCCAAATGTGAGAAGTCCCTTCACCAAGAGGTCTGATCACTAAGATCAGGATGCCCAGACTGGGTCACAAGGGTCACAATGCCCTGCCAACACGACTTCAACCGAGGGTGGAATCAGAAGAAATCCACTGGTGAGGGCAAAGCAAGAGAAAGATAGGCTTATCTGCCAGGGTTAAAAACTATGGGCCATGAAATCTGGAAAACCTAACTGTGTTTAGAAACAGACTTGTAAATTTAAATTGGGTTAGTAGACATTCAGTTCAGTTCAGTTACTTAGTCGTGTCCAACTCTTTCTGACCCCATGGACTGCAGCACACCAGGCCTCCCTTTCCATCACCAGCTCCCAGAGTTACTCAAATTCATGTCCATTGAGTTGGTGATGCCATCCAATCATCTCACCTTTGTCGTCTTCATCTCCTCCTGCCTTCAATTTTTCCCAGCATCACGGTGTTTTCCAGTGAGTCAGTTCTTCGCATAAGGTGGCCAAAGTATTGGAGTTTCAGCATCAGCATCAGTCTTTCTGATGAATATTCAGGACTGATTTCCTTTAGGATGGACTGGTTGGATCTCTTTCTGTCCAAGGGACTCTCAAGAGTCTTCTCCAACACCACACTTCAAAAGCATCAATTCTTTTGTGCTCAGCTTTCTTTATAGTCCAACTTTCACATCCACACATGACTACTAGAAAAACCATAGCTTTGACTAGATGGACCTTTGTTGGCAAAGTAATGTTTCTGCTTTTTAATATGCTATCTAGGTTGGTCATAACTTTTCTTCCAAGGAGCAAGTGTCTTTTAATTTCATGGCTGCAGTCACCATTTGCATTGATTTTGGAGCCCCCCAAAATAAAGTCTGTCAATGTTTCCACTGTTTCCCCATCTATTTGCCATGAAGTAATGGGACTGAATCCCTCCGAAGAATGGAGTAGCCATCATGGTCAACAAGAGTCCGAAATGCAGTACTTGGATGCAACCTCAAAAATGACAGAATGATCTCTGTTCATTTCCAAGGCAAACCATTCAATATCACAGTAATCCAAGTCTATGTCCCAACCAGTAATGCTGAGGAAGCTGAAGTTGAACGGTTCTATGAAGACCTACAAGGCCTTTTAGAACTAACACCCAAAAAAGACGTCCTTTTCATTATAGGGGACAGGAATGCAAAAGTAGGAAGTCAAGAAACACCTGGAGTAACAGGCAAATTTGGCCTTGGAATATGGAATGAAGCAGGGCAAAGACTAATAGAGTTTTGCTAAGAAAATGCACTGGTCATAGCAAACACCCTCTTCCAACAACACAAAAGAAGACTCTACACATGGACATCACCAGATGGTCAACACCGAAATCAGATTGATTATATTCTTTGCAGTCAAAGATGGAGAAGCTCTATACAGTGAGCAAAAACAAGACCAGGAGCTGACTGTGGCTCAGATCATGAACTCCTTATTGCCAAATTCAGACTGAAATTGAAGAAAGTAGGGAAAACCACTAGACCATTCAGGTATGACCTAAATCAAATCCCTTATGATTATACAGTGGAAGTGAGAAATAGATTTAAGGGCCTAGATCTGATAAATAGAGTGCCTGATGAACTATGGAATGAGGTTCATGACATTGTACAGGAGACAGGAAT
>NW_011493944.1:21488-23183 GCF_000754665.1 Bison bison bison | reverse complement strand
AATAGCTGTGAAAAGAAGAGAAGCAAAAGGCAAAGGAGAAAAGGAATGATATAAGCATCTGTGTACAGAGTTCCAAAGAATAGCAAGAAGAGATAAGAAAGCCTTCTTCAGTGATCAATGCAAAGAAATAGATGGAAACAACAGAATGGGAAAGACTAGGGATCTCTTCAAGAAAATCAGAGATACCAAGGGAACATTTCATGCAAAGATGGGCTCAATAAAGGACAGAAATGGTATGGATCTCATAGAAGCAGAAGATATTAAGAAGAGGTGGCAAGAATACACAGAAGAGCTGTGCAAAAAAGAACTTCACAGCCCATATAATCACGATGGTGTGATTACTGACCTAGAGCCAGACATCCTGGAATGTGAAGTCAAGTGGGCCTTAGAAAGCAGCACTGTGAACAAAGCTAGTGGAGATGATGGAATTCCAGTTGATCTATTTCAAATCCTGAAAGATGATGCCGTGAAAGTGCTGCACTCAATATGCCAGCAAATTTGGAAAACTCAGCAGTGGCCACAGGACTGGAAAAGGTCAGTTTTCATTCCAACCCCAAAGAAAGGCAATGCCAAAGAATCCTCAAACTACCACACAATTGCACTCATCTCACACGCTAGTAAAATAATGCTCAAAATTCTCCAAGCCAGGCTTCAGCAATACGTGAGCCATGAAATTCCAGCTGTTCAAGCTGTTTTTAGAAAAGGCAGAGGAACCAGAGACCAAATTGCCAACACCCGTTGGATCATGGAAAAAGCAAGAGAGTTCCAGAAAAGCATCTATTTCTGCTTTATTGACTATGCCAAAGCCTTTGACTGTGTGGATCACAATAAACTGAGGAAAATTCTGAAAGAGATGGGAATACCAGACCACCTGACCTGCCTCTTGAGAAATTTGAATGCTGGTCAGGAAGCAACAGTTAGAACTGGATATGGAACAATAGACTGGTTCCAAATAGGAAAAGGAGTACATCAAGGCTGCATATTGTCACCCTGCTTATTTAACTTATATGCAGAGTACATCATGAGAAACGCTGGGCTGGAAGAAGCACAAACTGGTATCAAGATTGCCAGGAGAAATATCAATCACCTCAGATATGCAGATGACACCACCCTTATGGCAGAAAGTGAAGAGGAACTAAAAGCCTCTTGATGAAAGTGAAAGTGGAGAGTGAAAAATTGGCTGAAAACTCAACATTCAGAAAATGAAGATCATGGCATCTGGTCCCATCACTTCATGGGAAATAGATGGGGAAACAGTGGAAACAGTGGCTGACTTTATTTTTGGGGGCTCCAAAATCACTGCAGATGGTGACTGCAGCCATGAAATTAAAAGATGCTTACTCCTTGGAAGAAAAGTTATGACCAACCTAGATAGCATATTCAAAAGCAAAGACATTACTTTGCCAACAAAGGTCCGTCTAGTCAAGGCTATGGTTTTTCCAGTGGTCATGTATGGATGTGAGAATTGGACTGTGAAGAAAGCTGAGTGCCGAAGAATTGATTCTTTTGAATGTGGTGTTGGAGAAAACTCTTGAGAGTCCCTTGGAGTGCAAGGAGATCCAACCAGTCCATTCTAGAGGAGATCAGCCCTGGGATTTCTTTGGAAGGAATGATGCTAAAGCTGAAACTCCAGTACTTTGGCCACCTCATGTGAAGGGTTGACTCATTGGAAAAGACTTTGATGCTGGGAGGGAT
>NW_011493944.1:17112-21089 GCF_000754665.1 Bison bison bison | reverse complement strand
ATGTGAAGGGTTGACTCACTGGAAAAGACTTTGATGCTGGGAGGGATTGGAGGCAGGAGGAGAAGGGGACGACAGAGGATGAGATGGCTGGATGGCATCATTGACTCGATGGACATGAGTCTGAGTGAACTCTGGGAGTTGGTGATGGACAGGGAGGCCTGGCGTGCTGCGATTCATGGGGTCGCAAAGAGTCGGACACGACTGAGCGACTGAACTGAACTGAATGGGACCAGATGTCATGATCTTAGTTTTCTGAATGTTGAATTTTAAGCCAACTTTTTCACTCTCCTCTTTACTTTCATCACAAGGCTCTTTAGTTCTTCTTTACTTTCTGCCATGAGGATGATGTCACCTGCATATCTGAGGTTATTGATATTTCTCCCGGCAATCTTGATTCCAGCTTATGCTTCATCCAGTCCAGCATTTCTCATGATGTACTCTGCACTTACGTTAAATAAGCAGGGTGACAATATACAGCCTTGACATACTCCTTTACCAATTTGGAACAGTCTATTGTTCCATGTCCAATTGTAACTGTTGCTTCTTGACCGGCACACAGATTTCTCAGGAGGCAGGTCAGGTGGTCTGGTATTCCCATCTCTTGAAGAATTTTCCACAGTGTGTTGTGATCCACACAGTCAAAGGCTTTGGCTTAGTCAATAAAACAGAAGTAGGTGTTTTTCTGGAACTCTCTTGCTTTTTCGATGATCCAACGGATGTTGGGAATTTTAGTAGACATACTAACTCAAAATTAGACATGTTTCTGAGCAGTAGAAGTGTGCTTGTCTCCATCTAAGGTACAAAGTGTCAATTTCATTGTTTGTTGCCTATAGTTGAGATTTAATGGACTGGTGCTTGGAAGTGATTATATTCTTTAGAAGCTTGATCTGAAAATGATGACATTAAGACTCAAGTGCCAATAGTTTCCTAGCATTGTGTTCCCTATATTTGCAGAAACCAAAATGAAGTGTTAATTACTTCAAGGCACTATCTTTAAATATGTATAAAATGCATTTTAAACCGTTTTTATCTGAAATTTTAACTACTCCTATTTTCCTTTCACAATTATTTAGAGAAAAAAATGAAGTGTTTTAATATTAGGTCTATTTTACTTCATTTCTTATTTTCATTCTGAAAGTTCTAGTACCAACAGATTTGACAGAGCCAATAATCTGGAATCATTCATTAACAAAATAGCCAAATGGAGGTATACAGTTAAAGATATTAGATACGTACTATATTTTTCTTATAAAATACACTGGTCAAAGATAGCTACTATTATAAAACCTTACATTTTATGATGCTTTTTAATCCATAGAACATTTTAACATGTTATTCCCTTTGATAACTCTTAGATACACTAGTCTATATGTAAGTAATCAAGTTAATTGTGAGATATTTTTGGTATTAAATGGCACTTGAACATATTAAAGACAATGGACCATTGTTCTATTTTTTGGCATGTGTTTTTGATTAGTTCTAATAGATTTTTTTATCTCATCCCATGTGCATTGTATCAAAAGTAAATTCATGTGACCTAATGTTATTAAAATGCTATCCTCTTTGGTTTCCCTCTTCTCTGGAATATACTAGGCACCATGCAGAATATTGCAAGTTTACATAATACAGAATAGCAATATAAATTTTGAGATAGTAATTCTGTTGTCTTTTCAAGATATACTGCAGTAGGACTAATGACTATACATCTCAGCCTTAGCAAGATCTAATTTTCCTTTCTAAACCAAAGAGCCATTCCCAAGATTTAGACTTTCATTTTGCAAAATTATTCCATTAAAAATACACAAGAAACACCAAGACAGTAAAATAACAAAAATGTGTGGCTGTATACAAAATCGTTGTCTTATAATGAAGTGATGCTTCTTTAATCACTTCCAAATTGTACATTCTGATTTCTATATAACTTCTAGTATAATATATTGAGTACTGAAAGTTGCACAAGGTGGTTAATTTAATAATTACAATAAGAAGAAAAGCTTACATTTGTAAGGACAAATTATTAATAATATTTGGTGGGATAATCCTGAAGATGATGTCCTTTTATGACTGTCCCTTCTTTAAATGATTTGAAAGAGTCCTAAAACCTAGGCTGTTACCCTAAGTAACACGTTTGGAATTCTTCACTTTAGCCAGACTCTGAGGTTTTCTTGGAGTAAAACCAAGCATTTGATGTGTACCTTTGTTTTGTTTCAAGAGCTCTTTTGGGGTCAGATGTCTCCACTCTCAGTGCTTAATTCACTTAGGATAATGTACCACTAAAACATTCATTATAGTTATGCTGTTTAACCCAAATTAGTGAAAAGACTTAAAATCTCACCATTTTCTAGAAATTATGGCATTGTTTTTCAGTTTCAAAAAAGAATGTTTAACTCATACAAATACATCCAATAATCTCCTAAACTTGTATTTAATCTTGCATACATTTAAATTATTTCATCTTCCTAAAATAAGTACCTACCTCTTTAAATAAATCTTACCAATCTGCAAAATCCTAATTCAAAACCCACAACCCTGGGAAGCCTTCCCTATCTCTTCACTTCTATTTAAAATATAGCACATATTACCTATATATGCATCTAAGTCGCTTCAATCACGTCCAGCTCTTTGTGACCCTATGGACCTTAGCCCGCCAGACTCCTTGGTCCATGGGATTCTCTAGGCAAGAATACTGGAGTGGGTTGCCAAGCCCTCCTCCAGGGGATCTTCCTGACATGAATCAAACCCTTCTGCATTGGGTTCTTTATCACTAGCACCATCTGAAAAGTCACGTATTACCTATACCAGTTGCATTTCAGGAGTTGACGTATGTTTCAGATGCGTTAGTCACGATTCCCCAATTAGACCTTAAAGAGAACAGGGAACAGAATCAACATTAATTGACATGCTGTAGACAACAGATTGGTCTACACACTTTATGTATACCATCCCAGTTAACTGTTCTATATACAAGATCAAAGTTTTATACATCTTGTTTGGCTTCCAAATTAGGGCACTACTGGCATTCAAAACATACTTGTTTATTTGAAAAATAGGGTAACTTCCTCCCGTAGATGCTATTATAACTAGTTAATTCAACTAGGCATTAGTAAAGGTCTTTTTCTCTAAGATTAGCTAATTTTCATAGTTCAGGAGAATTTTTATCATTTTTATAAAAGCTAAACATTTAGAGGAAATGTCATGAGGTGAGATAACTTCAATTTAATGTGTTTTATAAAGACTCTTACCCTCCCTTTCATCCCTTCTAGGGATTTAGTGTGGAAGGACAAGGTTATAGCACATGTTCAATCCAATTGCTAATTTATGAAATCTAGACTAAAACTACCTGTGTTCAAATTTTGGCTCCATCAACTTGAGCAAGTTATTTAAATTTTCTAATGTTCTTTATCTATAAAGTGTATAAATATACTTTACAAATACATCAGTTCAGTTCAGTTCAGTTGTTCAGTCGTGTCCAACTCTTTGCGACCCCATGAATCGCAGCACGCCAGGCCTCCCTGTCCATTACCAACTCCCGGAGTTCACCCAGACTCTCGTCCATCGAGTCAGTGATGCCATCCAGCCATCTCATCCTCTGTCGTCCCCTTCTCCTCCTGCCCCCAATCCCTCCCAGCATCAGAGTCTTTTCCAATGAGTCAACTCTTCACATGAGGTGGCCAAAGTACTGGAGTTTCAGCTTTAGCATCATTCCTTCCAAAGAAATCCCAGGGCTGATCTCCTTCAGAATGGACTGGTTGGATCTCCTTGCAGTCCAAGGGACTCTCAAGAGTCTTCTCCAACACCACAGGTCAAAAGCATCAATTCTTCGGCACTCAGCCTTCTTCACAGACCAAATCTCACATCCATACATGACCACTGGAAAAATCATAGCCTTGACTAGATGAACCTTTGTTGGCAAAGTAATGTCTCTGCTTTTCAATATGCTATCTAGGTTGGTCATAACTTTCCTTCCAAGGAGTAAG
>NW_011493944.1:2217-17012 GCF_000754665.1 Bison bison bison | reverse complement strand
TCTGAATGTTGAGCTTTAAGCCAACTTTTTCACTCTCCACTTTCACTTTCATCAAGAGGCTTTTGAGTTCCTCTTCACTTTCTGCCATAAGGGTGGTGTCATCTGCATATCTGAGGTTATTGATATTTCTCCCAGCAATCTTGATTCCAGCTTGAGCTTCTTCCAGCCCAGTGTTTCTCACGATGTACACTGCATATAAGTTAAATAAGCAGGGTGACAATATACAGCCTTGATGTACTCCTTTTCCTATTTGGAACCAGTCTGTTGTGTGTGATTTTCTTCTGATTGGTTGGTAGTGAGGTAACAGGGTGGTGTTCCAGGAATCTTGTGCTTAGTCTGGAGTTATCATTCTCCACTTGGGTGAAGGCTTTAGTTCTAGGCAAAAGAACTGAATGATATTGCGCTGTATTTTCCTTGAGAAGGAACCAAGATCCTGCCTCAAAGCTGCACTATTGTTTCTTGACGGGTCCTCCCTTATTTCTGCCTTCACTCCCTTCCCTGATTAGCAACCGTTTGAATCTGCCCTTTGGAACTCAGAAAAGGTCAATGAGGCCGAATGAGGTCTATTTCTTACAAATACGAAATGAAGAATAAGGAAAGGATTTGTACTGGGGAGGGCACTGCAGGGTCCTGCTCAGTTTCATATTCCCACAGCAATCATTATTAGCCTTTGGGGTCTTAAGAATGAATGGTCCCTAAGAAACAAAAACAGAGTATATATGTGTAACAGAAGGGAAAGGGGCAGGGCACAACTTTTGAAAGAATAATATAGTCCAAGGACACAACATAAACTGATTAGAATCAAATGGGCCCAAGATGGCAGACAAGTCGACTTTGACTAGAGCTCAGGTGGTAAAGAATCTGCCTGCAATGCTGGAGACCTGGGTTTGATCCCTGGGTTGGGAAGATCCCCTGAGGACGGAAATGGCAACCCGCTCCAGTATTCTTCATTCTTGCCTGGAGAATCCTGTGGACAGAGGAGCTTGGTGGGCTACAGTCCTTGGGGTTGCACAGAGTGGGACACGACTGAACGAGTAACCCTACTACTACTACTACTGAAAGTGACTCTCTGTGACCCCGTGGACTGTACAGTCCATGGAATTCTCCAGGCCAGAATACTAGAGTGGGTAGCCTTTCCCCTCTCCAGGGGATCTTCCCAAACCAGGGATCAAAGCCAGGTCTCCTACATCGCAGGTGGATTCTTCACCAGCTGAGCAACGAGGGAAGCCCAACTACTAGAGACACCGCAACAGTTCCAAGGCCCTGTCAAAAGACCAATCAGAGGTCGGTTGCCCAGTTCCTGGAAATCTCCACCCCTTCCCCAAAATTGCTGGAATAATCCTCCCAGTCATTAGCACATGAAATTACCCAGTCCATAAAAACTAACCACACCACGTTTCACAGCCTCACTTGTCCTCTGAGATGGCCCACACTCTGCCTGTGGGGTGTGCTTCTCTCCGAATCTGAATAAATCCACTTCTTACCTATCACTTGTCTCTCCCTGAATTATTTCTGTGATGAGACATTGAGAACCTGAGCTTCATTAGGTCCTGAAACCAAGTACCATGCGTTTTGACTGGGTTCTAGTCCCCGCACATGGGTGGAAGTCCCAATCTGAGGTAAATGGTTTCAGATGTATCATTATATTAATTCCAGACTGGACTTCTGCTTCTCATTCTAGTGCTTTCCCCACAAATCCTGCAATTTATTATTCTAAGACAACCTATCTATCATCTGTCAACCTAAAATCTGATTGCTGAATTGTAGCAGAATATGTCACTAAAAAATATATCATTTTGGCGTAATGATTATTTTGCACTCAAGACAATTAAGAAAAATCAGAAAAAAAGAAAAGCTCTTCACCTTCCCCCTATTTGTCTAAGCAGGACATAAATTTATAAAACTTTCCCACCCGCATCTTGGAAGGATAGAAGGTAATCACCAGAGGCAGTTCTATATCCTTATCAGTCCATAGACAGCACCTGAGAATCCTAAGTAACAAATTTTACTGAATAGACCTATCTTCCATTAGCTTCCCCATATATTTATATTTATCTTCAAAATTTGCTCCCCTAGATGCTCAGTGTCCTTTTCCTCTGTCTTACCATTTCCCTAAAAAGATTTATTGTTCTTTTGTTAAGGTGCCATACCAACCCAAGTTCTAACCACTGAGTTAGTCATCACTGACTACTTTTATGCGTATGAACTCTGCATGTGTTAAAAAACTTCTGTTTTTATTCTCTGACTAATTATCTCTTGTTTGCCTGATTTACCAGGCATCAGCCAATGAACACAAGATAAGTAGAAGAAAAATAGTCCCTGTCCCCTGCCCCAAATTACCATGCTCATGCTTTAAAACCTCTGTTCGATTTTTAATTACTGCTGCTGCTGTTGTTCAGTTGCTAAGTTGTTTCCAACTCTTTGTGACCCTGTGGACTGCAGCATGCCAGGCTCCCCTGTCCTTCGCTATCTCCCAGAATTTGCTGAGAGTCATGTCCATGGATGCTCTCTAACCATCTCATCCTCTGTCGCCCTCTTCTCCTTTTGCCTTCAATCTTTCTCAGCATCAAGGTCTTTTCCAATGAGCCAGCTCGTCAAATCAGGTCACCAAAGTATTGTAGCTTCAGCTGCAGCAACAGTCCTTCCTTCTAATGAATACTCAGGGTTGGCATACCCAGAGAATAAAATAACATTTCCATAGATGACTCTTCCAAACTAAGCTGAAACCTGTTTTTCCAACCATTCTTTTCCAACACATATTCTGTGTGTGTTAGTCACTCAGTCATGTTTAACTCTTTGCAACCCCAAAGACTATAGCCTGCCAGGCTTCTCTGTCCGTGGAATTCTCCAGACTAGAATACTAGAGTGGGTTGCCAGTCTCTTCTCCAGGGGATCTTTCCAACCCAGGGATCAAACCCAGGTATCCCACATTGCAGGCAGATTCTCAACCTTCTGAGCCACCAGGGAAGCCCCTGAGGCTTTATTTGAGAAAATATCAATTCAAATTGGGCAGCACCAAACTGAAAGGAGTTAAGAATGCTCTATTGACTGGGGTAAAGCTTGTACAGAGAAGATAGGAAAACAGAGCAAAGACGTTATTTGACTGGCTATAGTTATGGAATTGCCTTATTTGGAAAAGCTCATTGGATGTCTGTCATTAGTTGTCCTTAAGCTTCTTTTTCTCAGATTCTAGCACGCTGATCTTGGTTTAGGTTTTGCTTTGCTTACACAGGCCACCAAGAGGTTGGAACCACCCCAGTCTAATGGTCTTGTTTAATTAAATATATATAGATTCAATATATAAAACTGCATATATATACATTTATATATGTATAAAATATATTTTTCCAACAAATGTCCATCTAGTCAAAGCTTTGGTTTTTCCAGTAGTCATGTATGGATGTGAGAGTTGGATTACAAAGAAAGCTGAGCACCAAAGAATTGATGCTTTGAACTGTGGTGTTGTTGAAGACTCTTGAGAGTCCCTTGGATAGCAAGGAGATCTAACCAGTCCGTCCTAGAGGAAATCAACCCTGAATATTCACTGGAAGGACTGATGTTGAAGCTGAAGCTCCAATACTTTCATCACCTGATGAAAAGAACTGACTCATTTTAAAAGACCCTAATGCTGGGAATGATTGAAGGCAGGAGGAGATGGGGACAACAGAGGATGAGATGGTTGGACGGCATCATTGACTCAATGAGCATGAGTTTGAGTAAGCTCTGGTAGTTGGTGATGGAAGGGAAGCTGGGCATACTGCAGTCCATGGGGTCAGAAAGAGTCAGACACGACTGAGTGACTGAACTGAACTGAACTGAAAATATATTTACGTAAATATAAAATTAAAAATTTAATATGCATAAACAATCATATATAATTTTAATGTCAGATATTTATGTTATATATATTTAATACATCATTACTTTAACATATATGTTAAATATATGTTTATTATAAAGAAAAATAAAGAGACATGGAGAATTGACCAGGAATTTCAAAATCTCTAAGACAAAGTCCCAAAAAAGAAAAAAAAAGAAATTACGCAGGAGAAAATGGAGAAGGCAGAGGAGTATGAGGAGGAGCAAAGTCATGCAAGATAAAGAAAAGACCAAGTGCCAGCTGGGTACAAGATGAAAGATTTACATCTAGGCACCAAAGGAACTAGACATCTCCTTTAGAGTTCTCAGTCTGAGGGCAGCAAAGTGTGAGGGTGCAAAATCAATATATTTTCAAACACAAAATGAGTTATTTTACTTACCACTTCTTTTAAAAAATGTAATTGTGGTTTCTCTTCAAACCAACAAAAAAGGAATTGAAGAAATAGAAGTCATAGCATCTAAGAAATAGTGGCCTCAACACAAAAGAACCATGAAAAGAAATCCCCTCAGAGTGGGCTCTGTGGCATGTGAGAAGAAAAATGGTCAGAATTGGAACATGAATATCAAGGGTTCTAACCACAGTGTTTTTAAGAACAAAAGGATTAACCTCAACATGTAGTAAACTTGAAAGGCAGGATTATCCTGAGGCTGAAATAAAAGCTCAAGCTTCTTCTTTCAATAAGGACAATCAAAAGAAGATTGAAAACTCAAAGAAAAGAAAAGATTTATGTGAGGAAGCCTCAAAAAATACAAAGAAAAGTGCAATATGGGATGATTTTGAACTCCTCATGGTGTGGAAGGAAAGAAAACCCCTTGACTTTCACTCTTGGAATGTTGTTTGTCACATGGATAAGGTTTAGTGAAACAGGATTATACCATTCTGCCTAGTTCTGTGGTGATTAATAATTACTGTAATTATAATATTGAAAACATTTATGGTTCTGAATTTTAAAGTATAAAATAGACAAAAGGTTATATATTTAATTAATTATAATGGTAATACATAACTTAAATAATATGAATTTGGCCATGTAAAAAATAATGGCACAGCTAACAGAGCTAAGAAAATATGGAGGAAAGGAGGAAAAAAGATGTGGAGAAGCACTAATTTTTTTATCTTAATATTGGGACTTAAGGAGTTAATGCATGTCAACTTTGATAAATAAATACACAGTTTGGTAATAACGTGACTAGTACAATATTAAGGGAGTGGAAATCAACTGGAAATAAAGAGAGAGTATAAGCTCTGCAAATTCATCACCCTTCATGTGAAAAAGTAAAGAGATATTTTAAGTTTTAAATTTAGGGCTTTACATTTGTTAAACAATTTAAGGTGTTAATGTAAAATGGAGGTATAAATGTACAATTTAATGCAGGAATTGCAAATTGGTAGCCCACAAGCAAATTCTGCAAAAGAGGCTTTTTTATTTTTTATTTCCTATATAATGTTTGTAAAAATTAAGAAACATAACCAAAACATTCATATTTCCCATTTTTCTTGAGGAAAAAAAGTGGAAGAAAGATCTAGCAGCACTGAAATTGCATTCCTGCATGGGAGCAATTAACCAGAGCTGACAAACAGGCCTCCCTTAGATGGAGCTTGTGCTATGCCACGGAGCACAGGCCTCAGCCCTCCACCTGTGTTCCTTACGCCCTGCTTAATGTGTTTCCTTTGCCTGCTTGGTCTTTGTGAGACTGAAGTTCATGATCCTCATTGAGAGTTAAGAAGTTAAACACCAGACGAACCACACATGGTTCAAGCTTGGTTCTTCTGCAGAAGTGGGAAGAGCATGGTTTGGAAGATAACAATCTTTCATTTCTACTGTTCAGTACAGTTTGAACCAGTCTTTTCATTTTTATGTCTATTTGTGTCTGTTTGTCTATGTGTGTTTTTTTGTCTATGTATGTCTATGTCTACATCTTATCTGTGCCCGACCACAAACTGGCTCAGAGACAAAGCTCTGGAAGGAATAAACAGACCCTAGTCTAGAGGAAGGGTCAAATACAATGGAAGATGACTTTCCAGGTAATAGTTCGGTGCCAGGGGTCCGCAGATGCTATGTGCATGCTCAGTCGTTTCCGTCGTGTCCGACTCTTTGCGACCCCATGGACTGTAGCCTGCTAGTCTTCTCTGTCCCTTGAATTCTCCAGGCAAGAATACTGGAGTGGGTTTGCGTGGCCTCCTCCAGGGAATCTTCCCAACCCTGGGATTGAACCCTTGTCTCTTATGTCTACCTGCATTGCCAGGGGAGTTATTTTTTGTTTGTTTTTTAATTTATTTATTTATTTTAATTGGAAGCTAATTACTTTACAATATTGTAGTGGTTTTTGCCATACATTGACATGAATCAGCCATGGCTGTACATGCGTCCCCTATCCTGAACCCCTCACCCACCTCCCTCCCCATCCCATCCCTCAGGGTCATCCCAGTAGACTGGCCCTGAGCACCCTGTCTCATGCATCAAACCTGGACACCAGGGGGGTTCTTTACCATTAGTGCCACCTATAAATAAAAGAAAAAATTAGAACGACTTATCTGCTGATGGATGTAATATACTGTTTCTCTGCTCCGGCTTGTGGCCAACTGTTAACTCTCACAAACAACTATGTGCTCATCTACATTCCCTAGCCTTCTTGGCTGGATGTTGCAATTAATTGACTAGACTCTTGCAGACAAGATGTGGGCAGATGTAATATAAGCTAATCCAAAGCCTGACCCATAAACTCTTCCCAAGCAACCTTTCAGATCTCTTTTCCTCCCTCAGCAACTTGAAAGCCAAGTGTTCAAGATGTCTTAGCTACAAGACAGAGGGCACCTGTCTCACCCATATTGGACTGTGATGTAAGCAAGAAATGAGATTTTGTTGTGAGATCGGGGGGATTTCTGTTCCAGCAGTTACTGTTTATTACCTAAACTAGTGCCTCTCTGTTTCAAAATCACCAGGAGGGCTTGTTGAAACACAAACTGTTCACAGGCGATTTAATACTGTCTCCTACATACTGGCATTGAAGACATGCTTATTGTAACTTATCTGCACTGAAATGAAGATGTAGGAAGAATGGATGATGCCAGAATTTCAAGATGTAACATAAAGGGTGCATTTGTCATCCCTGAGATGAACTATAAGCAGTCCAGAAAGTGATGACTTCAAGTTACCTTGAGGCACAATTTCAATTGCAGCATGATTATGATCTTCTGGGAAATCAGAGGGCAGACAGATCAGCCTCCTCTATTGAAAGGTCAACCCTGTTGAGAAAAATCATGGATCAAACTGCAGGTGAAAGTATAGGAGAGAAAAAAACCTGACCCTACCAATAATGGTCCAGTGCTATCATGAGAAAGTCACATCATGGGGTCATAAGTGCCACCATCTCATACCTATATGTTGATCTATAACAGTTTTAAATAGGAACTCTTCATTTCTGAATAAAAGCAATAATAAAAAGTTAACTGTCAGAGGAAGGAAAATACCCAATAGGAATGCCACAATTTTAAGGCAAGAACACTGGCAGAAAAAGAATGCATTTCTAATGACCAAGGAGTGGCAGACTCAACCCTAGAGGTTACAAGCAGTGATTAGACAAAATTCAATTTTCCTCTCTTTTCAGATATGAAAAATGTGCATCTGTGTAGTAGGTCTTTCAAAAGTATCTTTCACAACAGTGATTTTACCGTATTACCAAATTTGTCACTGTTCCTTTTCAAAAAGGTAGTTTTGCATCCTCTTCAATAGCTTCATACCCTTCTTGTACATTCTGCCACAAGCCACACAAACAAGTCTTTCTTTTTATATATAAAGATATAAAATACTGTTATTTTAGGATTTAATATACTAATATTTAATTTGTTAATTGCTTCATCATAATATGATAACAAATTTTCCATATTTTCCCAGAAACTACTCTTTCTATTTCATTTATTTCCCTTAGATTTTTTTTGCATAGATGAAATCATAGAAATTTCTGCTTGGACATTGCTATTAATATTCCTGAGCAGAGCTTTGTAACTTCTAGTTATTAATTGAGAGTCAAATGAGAATGGTCTGATTACATTATTTGATTTTTCCTATTCTACTTGCAATCCAAAGGGATGTTCACTCTTGATGTTATTAATTCTTTGTGTTTTAATTTTAATCTTAGTTTATAAGCCATCTGTTGTCCTTAACTCTACAGGTCAAAAAATAGATTTAGTTTTTCTTCATCCTCTTGAAATTTGAATACAGATAGTGATAAACTAGAATGGATTTTATTACAGTTTTCATGCTCAAAAATTTTTTAAATTTCAAACTACTCAGGAAAAGATAGTTTTTAGTTCTATTTTATTCATGTTGTTTTTTACAATAGAATTATTAACTATCAATTATTTAAAAAGCATTATGCTAGGTGCTGAGGAAGACTCCAACATCAAGAAGACACAATATCCCCTATCTTCTCAGAGCATAGAAGTAGGGTGAATTAATAAGTACTTATGGGCTTTCCTGGTGACTTAGTAAAGAATATGCCTGCAATACAGGAGACCCAGGTTCAATCCCTGAGTTAAGAAGATCCCCTGGAGAAGGAAATGAGTACCCACTCCAGTATCCTTGCCTGAGAAATCCCATGGACAGAGGAGCCTGGCTACAGTCCATGGGGTCACAAACGGTCGGACACGGCTGAGCAATTAAGCCACCACCAATGTGGTCTGGATAGTTATTTAAATGAGATATGTCCTAAATGGAGTCATTTCTGCTAAGTCCACATCACCAAGCCAGGACTTAATACCTAACTTGATTACAGTTTCAGCCTCTCCAGGAGTGGAATCTTAAATCAGTCAGTCTGAAATGACCTGGTCAGCACAAGTGAGGTAACCTTTCTGATAGATGCCTGCTGTCCCCTAAAGGAAGGAGACCTTGCCACAATAATCTACTCTTTGCTAGTAACTTTCACTCCTTCTGCCTCCCAAAGTCTTCGATTTCGTACATCTACTCAGAGCTCCTTTCTCTTTGCTAGCTGGAATGTTGCCCAACTGTGAATCATCGGATAAAGTAAAAAAAAATCTTTAAAATCTACCCAGGTGAAATTTTTTTTTTGTAACATAGTAAATGTGAAGTTCCTTCAGAAAAGCAGAACTTAAGCACTATATATCAGAAGGTAAATTGTTTGCAAGAGGAATCAGTGACAGTTTCGTGGTCACCTAAATGAGGTCTTGAACAAGTGTAGGATATTGATTGCAGAGAAGGTAAGGGTAGATGGGAGGAGAAGGTGGTTCTATATAGAGCATTTCAGGGCTGGAATAACTCTGGAGGGTGCTTATAAAGACAGTGGTGAGTATCATTAGTGATAAGGCTGATAGAAGACATTAAAAAGTTTAAATGTAACATTCAGGAGTATGGAGTTTGCCCTGTGGTCCTCAAGGGTGTGACAGATAAGTGAGAGATTGGCAGTTTTGTTTCAAGAAGTGTGAGGTCGCTTAGTCGTGTCTGACTCTTCGTGACCCCATGGACTATAGCCTACCAGGCTCCTCCGTCCATGGGATTTTGTACAAATAAATTAAGGAAAGCCTGAAGATCAGAGTTAGGTGATGGGAGAGAAATTGTGTGGGAAAGCCAAAGGAGGAATCAAAGATAACTCTGAAGTTGAAAGGCTGGTTAACAGGGTGAATGATGACTTTATATGCTACAAAAAAAGAAGTCAGGAAAGAAGCTTGTTTGAGGAAACATGTTACTACAGACTTGTAAGTTAAAAATGATATTGGGATGCAGGAGGGGAAAGGCAGAGCAGGTAAGTGCGGAAATGGAGCTGGAGCTCAAAAGAAGGCTGGGCGTTAGCGAGAAAGATTTGGAAAATGGCTAAAGATACAGCGGGGGTGACTGAAATCAAGTGGAAGAGTTTGGAGACAGAAAGGTAGAAAGCTAATACTTATTCAGGACCAGCATCATTCAATGTACTTCATTCATACTAAATTCAAACACTAAAACCGACATAGCTTCCAGAACCTCTATAATAGAGAGAATGGTCAGCTAGGTCAAATGTTACAGAAAGAGGTAAATCTAGGGATCTCTGCCTTTGGGATTAAAACCATGACTGAGAGAAACTATGTCTTGTTTATTTCCTCAGGTCAAATGGAGATTTGGCAGTTAGCTAGGTCATCTGACAGAGTCAGAAACCAAACGGGATAATTCCTACCTCCCCCAATCCACCTGGAGTCTGAATCATTCGTTTGGATTTTCCAGAATTGACCACATCGTGTTGTAACACTGTGTCTTCTGGCTAAACAACATGCTTCTTAAGGGTAGGGCCTTGGCCTCACAAATGCTTTACCCTTAAGGAAGCTTAAGACATTTTTGTTAGAAAAAAAAAGTACTTGAATAAAAATGGGCCTCCATTGTACACAGATTCTAAACCATTTGTAATTAGGAACAAAGGAGAGCCAAGGATTCAGTTTCAGGACCAGTAGAATGCTGGTGAACAGGGAGCTACTGATGACAAAGATAATTTAGAGGCCCTAGGATTAGACAGTAGGTCAGTCTTCCCACTGCTATCAGAAAGACAGGCTTCATGGATTAATTGTTATTCCCAATTTACAAATGAGTTTATAGAAGCAGATGGTTAAGCCACTTCTAGAAGACCATAATGTGTCAACAGGAGATCAGAACTTGAAGGAACTGACTTAGCATAGAGCTCAGAGTCTGTAACCTAACTGAGAGTTTCCCTGAAACTCTGAGTCTCAGATAAAGTTTTTCCCTGAGGTATAAAGGTTTTCCCTGAGGTTCATTTTACATGAACAACTCAGAGGAAACATGCACCTTTTGTTGTTGTCTTTTAAAAAAATCATATCTTCTTAATTAAAGACAAAGTAGGAATTTCTGATTGAAAAATAAAAATGGTAAATCTTACCCCACTCCCACCCTCCCCAGAAATAAACATGTACTGCATAATGGAGAAATACAGGACAAACATATTTACTCATGTCTTATCCAGCACCTTTAAAATGATTAAGTGGATTGTTACCATCCCTTGTAAGAGGTACATTAGATATTGGTTTAATAGGTTTATTTCTTCAATACAACTAGGAATAAGCTGAAGTGAAGTCACAGGTTCTTTTTTGACCTCGCTGCAATCTTGAAACAGGGCACGGAAGAGTTAACCGAAGGCCCAGACTGTTTCCTGCTGATCAGTAAGGAGTGAGAGCTGCAGCTGAATGGCAATAGCTCCTGTGAACTTGGGTAACCCAGCTGAGCCCTCTGCTTGCCAGCGCTGGAGGAGGTAATCAGCTTGACCTGTGTGACCTTCCTGAGGCCATGTTCTGTCCTGCATCTGGAAGCTTCTTTGCATATGCCTCCTACATGCTGCTCTGTTGCACCCCTTTGAGAAGAACTGAACCTGAGTCAGCCTTAAGAGGAAACACAATATAAATTAGTCAATGCTGGTGACAGGTTGCACAATATTGTAGGTGATTAGGAAAAATAAAACCTCAAGAAGATTTCCAGGAACAGCTACGACAACGGCCCTTCCAGCACTGAAGGTTATATAAGAGTTCTGTCAGCACCTCACAGTTTCTTTGCGGAAGTTGTGTCTCATCAAATGCTTTCAACTTTCTGGTTTTGCTAAATTGATTTGCTATTGTTTTATTGTTTACTTGTCACTATTTCCACTGCATCCCAAGGATGCCACACACTGACTTTCATCATGTATTAAGAGTGTATTTCCTATGATTTTTGTTGAATTTTGAAAGAACATTCTATGTATTCTGTTCAGGAAAAGAAACTTGATCAATAATTAAACTCCTCTCTATCTGTGTCTAAATACACTGTCATTAAAAGAATCTTATTCATGAACAGAGAGTGTGAATGCTAATTCTGCTGTTTAACTCCACAGCTTACATAACCAAGTAGAGCACAGCCCACAGTGTGTGCATGCTAAGTCCCTGAGTCAGGTCTGACTCTTTGTGACCCTATGGACTGCAGCCCACCAGGCTCCTCTGTCCATGGGATTCTCCAGGCAAGAATATTGGAGTGGGTTGCCATGCCCTCCTCCAGGGGATCTTCCTGACCCAGGAATCGAACCTGCATCTCTTTCATCTCCTGCATCAGTGGGCTTGTTCTTTATCACTAGCATCACCTGAGACGTCCATGACTTGTTATATTTTTAAATTTATTGATATATTTTATTTATTTATGGGTCAACATTATAATAAAACTACAGCAGCTCAAGTCTTCGTTCTTACCCTAAAGCAAATTTACCACCAGTTATATTTATTATGTGTGTTCAGTCTTTAGTATGAAGGAATTCTTGATCACGACTAGTGACTTTTGCCTTGAGAAAAACTATATGGTGTGATTTCCTTTGGTTTTTATAATAATAATTTTTAAAATCCTTGTTTAAGAAATTGCTCCAGAAAAGATGAATTCTTTACTGGATGCTCAGCCACCATCATTACTTAGCAGATCAAAGGAACAAAGAAGACATAGCTTCAGTGTGGGCAAAGGAAACAAGCAAAGTTGGAATTCGCAATCTGTGATCGAATACTATAAAATACTGTGTAGCCTTCTTTGGACAAGCACACATGGTTAGACTAGGGGAAAAAAAAAAATGCCTGCTAACAAGTCTATATTAAGCTTAACGTTATACTCTCAACTTGGTCCTAAGAGAAACAACACAATTATGAACCCTAAGATGAGCTGAGGCAACAGATGGTAAAGATTACTTGAGGGAGATGACACCCATATATTTGACCACAACTGTCAAACATACACAGAAAGGCTACCTAACAACTGCACTTAACCCAGACTTGCCGGTTTCTGGCTCAAGCATCTTGTAACTGACAGCTTGAATATCTCTAGGCAAGTATCTTAAGAGCACAATTCCCAAGGGAGGCTGACTTTTCAAAACACATGCCATGTGCCCGAGTAAATCATGCACATAGATGGGGCTCTAACAACCAAGTCAAACTCATAAAATATATTTTTCTTGTTGATTTTTAAAAGCCCATTAAGATTGGATTGCATGATAGCTAGTCATTTCAGCAAAGTCTAAATTTATACAGAGCGTTTGCCTCTAGAAAAGTGTCACATGTTTGTTTTGACCCTGGAACACTCCTTTTTACAAAAATTTGTAGAATCAATCTCTGTGAAAGTCAATATAAAAAGCAAATCTGCTTAATCTAATGAGATTGTATTGTACTGCATTGTAACAACACAGAAGAACTCTGCTGCTTTGTGGGCGGTGTCTTTTTTTTTTTTTTTTGCTTCTCTGACCTGCATCACCAGCACCACCACCCACGCTTCCTCCAAGGGAGAAAGTGTTAGTTGCTCAGTCGTGCCTGACTCTTAGCAATCCCATGGACTGTAGCCCACCAGGCTCCTCTGTCCATGGACTTCTCCAGGCAAGAATGCTGGAGTGGGTTGCCATTTCCTTTTCCGGGAGAACTTTCCAAACCAGGGATTGAACCCCTGTCTCTTGCATTGTAGGCAGATTCTTTACCTTCTGAGCCACCAGAGAAGCCCCAGAAGGGAGAAAAGCTTTGTCAAAAGACTTCTTGGTAAGTTAAAAGCACTTTGTGGATGGTAATAGTGTGCATTGCAGCACAATGAGACCTAGTTATTCAATCTTCTCCAAAATGTGTCCCTGCTAACTCAGGTCAATCAATTGCCTCATGCCTGATATGAACAAGTAGGCTTCTGAAATTGCTCCAGTAATGAGGCTAAGATAAACAAATACACAAGTTTTGCATAGCTCCATATTTTACAGTCAAAATATGACTTGCACAGATTAGTCCCCAAAATGGTCTTTTGAGGTTATCCTTATTGAGGATACGAAATGACTGTGTGTTATGCACTAGGTCATAGAAAGAGGAATAATTCTCCTTTTGCACAGATATTTATGCAGAGCAGACTCTGAGGCAGACTCTGTGATAAGTAAAGGGAAAGAAAGGCAATGAAGACACATGCTTAATCTTAAGGAGTTTCCACTCCAGCTGAAGAAAAAGACAAGGAACAATTATATGTAATAAAATTGTGTAATACCATAACAGAACTATGAGTCAAGTCCTGAGAGTGCCCAGAGATGGAGGAAACCATTGGTTTTATCTGAGCCACTAAACAAAAGCCTCTCAGCAGAGGTGACCTGAGGCCTTCGGGGATGCCCTTGAACTGGATGCGGGCCTGGAGACACGACATACCACTTGAGATGCATGTTTCAGTATATAACCCTGGTGCTGAAAGCAAGGTAGATGAGGGGAAGAAAAAAGGCTAGAAGTCTGGGCAACCAATTTTTAAAATATATCTAATGTGAAAAATTACAAACATTCACAAAAAGGAAAAAAAAAATAAATAATCCCTCAAATGCCATTAATCTAGATTTAACAGTTCTCAGAATTTGAGTATATTTGTTTCATCTACCTTGTTGTCTTTCCATTTTTTCTTTTCTTTCTGAGTTTTTTAAAAAAGTATATCCCAGAAAGAGAAATTAAGGAAACAATTCCATTCACCATTGCAACGAAAAGAATAAAATACTTAGGAATATATCTACCTAGAGAAACTAAAGACCTATATATAGAAAACTATAAAACACTGGTGAAAGAAATCAAAGAGGACACTAATAGATGGAGAAATATACCATGTTCATGGATTGGAAGAATCAATATAGTGAAAATGAGTATACTACCCAAAGCAATTTATAGATTCAATGCAATCCCTATCAAGCTACCAACAGTATTCTTCACAGAGCTAGAACAAATAATTTCACAATTTGTATGGAAATACAAAAAACCTCGAATAGCCAAAGCGATCTTGAGAAAGAAAAATGGAACTGGAGGAGTCAACCTACCTGACTTCAGGCTCTACTACAAAGCCACAGTTATCAAGACAGTATGGTACTGGCACAAAAACAGAAATACAGATCAATGGAACAAAATAGAAAGCCCAGAGATAAATCCT
>NW_011493944.1:0-935 GCF_000754665.1 Bison bison bison | reverse complement strand
TGTAAAAAAAAAAAAAAGTATATCCCAGGAATATATCAGTCACCTCCTCTGACTTTATTATGTATCTCTCAAAAAATGGACATTGTCTTATCACAAACAAAATTGATGTTAATTAAGGACCATCTGAAGAAGGAAATTGGAACCCACTTCAGTATGCTTGCAGAGAATCCCATGGACAGAGGATCCTGGCAGGCTACAGTCCATGAGGTTGCAAGAGTCGGATACAACTTAGAGACTAAACTACTACCAAGAACCATCTAATAGCTGGCCATATTGAATTTCCCCATTTTTTTCAAAATTATTTTTTTTACATGGCTAGTTTATTAGATTGGCAGCAGATTGTCTTTTTAAAGCCCAAATGTCATTGCATGGACTTGGATAGTATCTCACAGGAGGGCTGAGGGTATTATCTAAATAAATCCTTATTGAAGTGCCCTATACCTAGAACAGTGCCTGGCTCAGAATTAGTCCTAAATCATGTTTGCTGAATTGCACTGACCTGAATCAATCCAGACCCCCGCCCCCAGCCCCCGGGGCTGTAGTTTACCCATCCATCTCCCCTCCCCCATCCCCCGACTTGCTCTGGTCATAGCAGTGCTGTGGTCCACAGCGTGTGTCCCCTTAGTTGGGTTTGTTCTTTGTCTTCATGTCTCATTAAATGGTGTTTTTCCCCCAAAGCAGTAAGTTGAATTGCTGTATCACTATGCAGTTACAGGAGAAGGCAATGGCAACCCACTCCAGTACTCTTGCCTGGAAAATCCCATGGACGGAGGAGCCTGGTGGGCTGCAGTCCATGGGGTCGCTAAGAGTCGGGCATGACTGAGCGACTTCCCTTTCACTTTTCACTTTCATGCAATGGAGAAGGAAATGGCAACCCACTCCAGTGTTCTTGCCTGGAGAATCCCAGGGACAGGGGAGCTTGGTGGGCTTCCATC
>NW_011493943.1:9652-10204 GCF_000754665.1 Bison bison bison | reverse complement strand
CCGTCCCTGGGATTCTCCAGGCAAGAACACTGGAGTGGGTTGCCATTTCTTTCTCCAATGCATGAAAGTGAAAAGTGAAAGTGAAATCGCTTAGTCGTGTCCGACCCTCAGCGACCCCATGGACTGCAGCCTACCAGGCTTCTCCGTCCATGGGATTTTCCAGGCAAGAGTACTGGAGTTGGGTGCCATCGCCTTTTCCTTAAGTGAAGTCAGACAAAGACAAATATCACATCACTCAAATGTGGTGTGATAGACTTCTATTACTATACACTGTCCCATCTCTCTCTTGTGAATGGATAAACGGCACATCAGCCTGTCATCACAGGTAAGTGTTTTCTCTTAAAGTAACAATGTTTTCAGTACTTTATTATAAATATGACTGAAATGGTGTAGGATATAAAAATTTTTAGTGATCCATCCATTACTATATATGCTTGGCTACCATGAAGCAATCCTATCAGTTACACTAGGCTACTATAAAGCAATCATATTGCTGCTTCTTCATTATTGATGCTTGAATCATTATGCCTGTAACTATGAATTGCTTTTCAC
>NW_011493943.1:8674-9552 GCF_000754665.1 Bison bison bison | reverse complement strand
TACTAAACTGTTATCTCAACAAATGTGATCACCAATGGTTCACAGCTATTTCTTACTCTGTTTAGTACGCTACTCTAAACTTTGAGTAACACAATAGGACTCATGTGAAGTGCCCCTAGTGGTGCTGGAAGTGCTGTCACGAAGCGGAGAGAAGTCCTGACATTATACAAAAAAGTTGAGTTGCTCCTTGTATACTGATTTGGATCTGCAGTCGTGGTTGCCACCATTTCAAGATGAATGAATCCAGCATAAGCGCTACTGTAAGAAAAAGAAAAGGAAATTTATGAAGCCATCACTGCAGCTACACCAGCAGGTGTAAAAATCTTGTGCTTTTTGTGGAATAAGTTTTTATCTTGTATTGAAAATATAGCTTGTATGTGGGTGCAGGATTGCTATAAGCAAGGCATATCTATAGACTTGAACATGATTGAAGAAAAAGCAAAGTCATTATGACAACCTAAAGCAAAAGTGGGTGAAGGATCTAAAACTGGAAAATTTAATGCCAGCGAAGGATGATCTGCTAATTTCAGAAAGAGGTTTGACTTCAAAATATCTAAGTAATAGGGGAAGCAGCTTTTGCAAACAAGAGGCAACAGGTGGTTTCCCATATGTCTTAAGAAAATCACTGGGTATTAATTTTGTATCCTGCAACTTTATCAATTCATTGATGAGCTCCAGTAGGTTTCTCACAGCATCATGAGGCTTTTCTATGTCTAGTATCCTGTCATCTGCAAACAGTGCCAGTTTCACTTCTTTTCCAACTTGGATTCCTTTTATTTCTTCTGTTCTCTGATGGCCACGGCTAGGACTTCTGAAATCATGTTGAGTAAAAGTGGAGAAAATGGACATCTTTGAAATTTTCATATTAAGTGAAGTCT
>NW_011493943.1:3967-5490 GCF_000754665.1 Bison bison bison | reverse complement strand
ACGTGATGAATTGATTGAAGAACGACACCACCACTGTGGGTTAGAGTCCCACCTAGGAGAGTTTCTTCTGTCTGATTAGAATCCTAAGGCTACAGTCCTGGGTTAACGACCCACCCTAAGAGGACAATGTCAGAGGTTAGCGCTACTGAGGTGCTCAAATGATTGAGTTAGAGGTCTGAACACTGGCTTAAGGTTCCAGGCCTTTGGATTTAATTGCCTATGTTTGTCTGTGTCTGACTGTTTTATGTGTTGGGATTGGCTAGTAGGAGTTGGCTATGAGATGAATGTGGCGAGACTTTATTCAGCCTGTAATTAATGAGGGTCCTCTGAATCGGGAGATAAAACACCTTGCTCCTGGATTGGAAACCTTGCTTTATGGAGGTGATGGGGGTTTTCCCCTTTGCCTAAGGTGACAGCACAGAGGTATTGTTACAGATGGATATTCTTTTAAAAAAAATTATTGGAGATTTGTTGATTTACAATCTTGTGTTAGTTTCAGATGTACAGCAAAGTGATTCAGTTACACATATATTCAATCTTTTCCAGATTCTTTTCCCATATAGGCTATTATAGAATATTGAGTATTTTCTATAATGGTTGTATGTGTATGTTCATCTCAAGCTTCTAATGTATCCTTGCCCACAAAGTTCTCCTTTGGTAACCCTAAATCTGTTTCAAATTGTGCGAGTCTGTTTCTGTTTTGTAAATAAGTCCGTTTGTGTCATTTTAAAAAATTAGATTTGTTATCATCTTTCTAAATTCCAGCAAAAGTGACGCTGATGTATGGAACAGTCTTATGGAAACTGTGGGAGAGGGAGAGGGTGGGAAGATTTGGGAGAATGGCATTGAAACATGTAAAATATCATGTATGAAACGAGATGCCAGTCCAGGTTCAATGCACAATACTGGATGCTTGGGGCTAGTGCACTGGGATGACCCAGAGGGATGGTATGGGAGGGAGGAGGGAGGAGGGTTCAGGATGGGGAGCACATGTATACCTGTGATGGATTCATTTTGATATTTGGCAAAACTAATACAATTATGTAACGTTTAAAAATAAAATAAAATTAAAAAAAAAAAGATGGAACACACACACACACAAAAAATTAGATTTACCTATGAGCAATATACTACGGTATTTGTCTTTGACTTACTCAGACAATCTCTAGGTCCATCCATGTTGCTGAAAATGGCATTCTTTCCTTCTTTCTTATGGCTGAGTGTTCTTCCACTGTATTTATGTATCACATCTTTTTCATCTGTTGATGGACCTTTAGGTTGTTTCCATGTCTTGGCTCTTGTAAACAGTGCTGCAAGGAACATGGGGGTGCTTGTTCCTATTCAAATTATGGTTTTCTTCAGATATATGCCCAAGTAGTCTATTTTTTAAAATGTATTGGAGTATAGTTGTTTTACAATGTTGTGTTAGTTTTAGGCATATAGCAAAGTAATGCTGTTACACACACACACATATATATGTATAATTTCATTTTCAGTTTCTTTTCTCATATAGGTTATCCCAG
>NW_011493943.1:0-525 GCF_000754665.1 Bison bison bison | reverse complement strand
GGTCATCTACCAGAAAGATTAAACCCCAGCATGCTCAGAAAGGAAGTGAGGAAATCGGTGTTTGAATGTGTGTGCCTCTGAATTGCTCTCTGAAAGTCAGCTCTGCCTGAGTCTAAGACAGCTTCCTCTTTCACTTTCTTCAATGGGATGCAATCACTGTCTCAGCCTCCTGCTCACTAGGTAAGTTTTTTTCCGTGGAGACTGAGACAGAGCCTGAACTTCTATAGGACCCTCCTCAGTAGACAAGCATGCCCTCAGCACATGGCCGGGCAGAAACATTAGGAGCCTGTGACCAAATGGGCTCCAGTCTTGGAACTGGTGGGACAGATTCCTTGGAAGCTGGGTAGCACGTGTGCCTTTCAAGCTACATTTTGACAACCACATATAATAATGGAAAACTTTTCAGGGTTCTTTAAGTGAACCCTCAGATCCAAGCTGGCTACCTTGAGATTGTCCATTCTTCTCAGTGGTTTCTCCAGGGAACTCATACAGCCAATGCTTTCCAGAAACCAAACTAGGAGATGG
>NW_011493942.1:23713-24230 GCF_000754665.1 Bison bison bison | reverse complement strand
CTACCACCAACCAGGATTCTGGAGAGGTAAAAAAGAGATTGGAGACTGCAGTCCAGAGGTCCTACCAACTTCCCAGGATCCTCCTCACTGGAATCCATCTTGGTGGAGTGATTAGTGTGCCCCCAGGAAGGATCCCAATTCAGAATGACTGGCAAGAGACACACCAGAAACTAACCCAATGACCATAAACCCTGAGACAGTGAGCCACGTGGCAGAGCAGTTATCTCCGTTTCCCTCACCCTCCTGCCCTCCACCCTGACAGCCCTTCCCAATGAAGTCTCTCACTTGGATGGTACTCCTCTCCTCAGACAATTCATTTCAAAGTGTCAGATAAGAATCCACTCTCAAGCCCTGGAAGGGATCCCCCTTCCTTCATCAAAACCACAATCCAGGAGAAAATATCTTCCAAATGCTACCTTGTAGAGAAGGCAATGGCACCCCCTCTAGAATTCTGGCCTCAGAAATCCCAGAGACAGAGGAGCTTGGTGGGCTACAGTCCAACAGCAGGGCATTTCTG
>NW_011493942.1:18539-20231 GCF_000754665.1 Bison bison bison | reverse complement strand
TAATAAAATGTTTTCTTTCTTTACTGATCTGTGAAGTACCAACTCTGACAATCACTGTTCTAATATACCTCATAGTGTTGCTGACACCATGGATATAATTATGTGAAATTGAACTTATTCAATAAAAATGATGAAGCATCTGCCCTGTGCCCAGCACTTTCCAAGGGTTGAGGAGTACAATGAAAATACTCCATAAGATGCACAGCTGATAGGCACATTCTTTAAAAAAGCCTTTTACATTTCCACCAATAGTTTGTTCTCAATGTCAACACTTGCCAATTAATGACCATGCTGGGTGGGAAGCTCATTAAAAACCCAGGAGCCAGGGTTCCTGGAAGGATATCCCATTCTTCCTTGGACAGTCCTTCACCGTCTCTGGCTCTCAGTTTCCTCATTTGCAAAATCATGGACAACTGGCTATAATTCATCCCTGGAACCCAAGCCTATTGAGGGGAAGGGGAAATATTACTCCAAGGCCTGGATGAGAGACCAGATCGAGAGAAAAATATGTCATTGCTGGTTTTCAGTCAAACAGACAGATACAATGAAGGAAGGAGCCCCTGACCCTGCGGGATTTGCCTAGGGGTCTAGTCTGGGAAATTCTTACACATCAGGAGATGGCTCTGAGCTGGATTTCCACCAACAAGAACATCCATGCAAAGGACAAGTCTGCAGAGCTCTGTGCCCATCAGCCACAGGAAGAGACTGCCTCCCAACAGCCAGCAGCATTTGCAGGTGACCTCCTAAGCCCTTCACCAGACTACAGGGGCACCTCTGGGTTTTCTATTTCCCTCACTTTTCCACCTCTTTTCTTTAAAAAACGCACATTTCTTTATAGAATGCCACAGTGGAAGGAAAATAGGCCTTCAATTTTTAGACCTCAATTTGCAAAAAGCTTGGAGCTTTTTTTTTTTATTTTTAATTAAAGCACCACATAATTTAAAATTTTTACATGTTCTAATTATTCAGTTCCAAAACACCAAACTTATTGCACAGTGTCACCATGGAAAGCCCCTCTCTCAGCAGGACAGCCACAGATTCCACCATGAAAGGGCAGCAAGGTGCCCACCTCCTTTCTTTTCTGCCTGGGTGGCCACCAGATGTTTAAATCCATGCAACCTACTAAATTTCTAGGGTGCAACTGGTGGACCCTTCCCTTTCCCATCCCAGCAGGTGGTCAAGGGCCCGCTGGGCTGTGAAGTGGCAGAAGCAGGGCTGGGCCAGCCGGCCAGAGTAAGGGTTATGAAGTCCCCACAGGTGAAATCACCAGGCAGGATAAATCCCTTGGACTTCCAGCAGGCACTAGGCTGCTTGGGAAAACCCACACGGGTCTGAGCTTTATGCCAAGGGGTAAAGCGGTAAAGGCCTTGACCCCAAAGGCAAGGCCTTTCTGTGACAGCCAGGTTAGGGGGTTCTGAGACTGTGCCAACAGAGAGGGCAGGATACGTGGTTCCCTGCTCCACCAAGTCCCAGTTCCCTTACCTGTGGTCTGCACCCCTCTGCTCCACTCACTGGATGCTGATCCCTGGGGACCCAGGAGTGCATGAAATGGGCATTCCCAGCCGCAATGGTAACCCCTGAGAGCACAACTGGGACCCCCTGCCCCAGATGCGCTCCCTGTGTGCCACCCCCCACCCCAACACGCACTCCTGGTGCACCCCGTCCCCCTACCCAGTTCCAGGAGAGGCCCAC
>NW_011493942.1:11975-16106 GCF_000754665.1 Bison bison bison | reverse complement strand
AGCTATCAGGGAAGGAGAAAACTGAAGTTTTGGGAAATTAAGGATTCTGCCTGAGGTCACACCTCTGAAAATGGCACAGCCCATCCTGATTGCCTTATGAAGATGACACCTCCCTCACCATCCTTCCCAACTGTAAAAAGGGAAAAAAGAAAGATGACAGGAGGTCTTCCACAGAGTTTATGTCAGTCCCATGACACTCTAGGTTTGATTGATGTATGTGTGGGTCAGTCTGGGTCGTGGTCCCAGGGGACAGGACTTTTGGAGAAAGGAAAACAGCCAACTTTTGTTTTGATTGTTACACTCACCCAGCAAGGAAGGGAAAAGGAAAGGAAAATGTTCTTGCCTGGCGTGGAGAGAACCCTGCCAGAAAATGGGATGAATAATCTAACTTGCCAAAGACATCCCCAGAGGCCCCATTAACACCATGATACTGAACCAGAGAGATGCTGAACACTTAGGAGTGCTGCTGATTCCCTGGCAACTTTTGAAAGCAAGCTTATGTTTCCACTGACTGAAGCAAGGGGCGGGGGGAATGGTGGGATGTCTAAGGATGGAATTAGAAAATGGGAGGATTTGGCTACTGAGGACGGAGTTGCAGGTTGTCCTGGGTATGTATCACAAAAAGTTTCCCTACATCAGATTTTCCTCTGGTTCCATTTCTTAACCTCCAGACTGACCCTAGAGTCCCATATTCATGTGATGCTGCAAGAGAATGAGAAGGAGGAGATGCACCCTTCACGACCACGATCTAAACACACTGTTCGAGCTGACTAGGGACTTAGAGAAGTACAGCAGCAACAGTGGAAATGATGAGAATTCATCAGTGTGCCCCCTGAATTCATCATCATCTAAGACACAGCATGTGATATAGGGAAATTGTGCAATGTGCACCGTCCAGGGCCATTCATAATGGTCTCAGAACAAATGAAGGATTCACATGTTCCCATTAGCAAGAGTCTAACTGGAATAAAAAGTTGGCCCAAACAAGCTCCTCTGATCCCATCTAAGATGGAAGACTCATCACCTTAGGAAAAACAGATTGTTTGTGTCGTAACATGATTTATTTACCCTGCATAGGAGAGAAAGCACGATACTCATCTTCAAACAGAAAAAGCAGAAAGGACTTCCCTGCTGGCACAGTGGATAGGATCCATCTGCTAGAGCAGGGACCAATTCAATCCCTGGTCCAGGAAGATTCCACAAGTTGCAGATCAACTAGGTCTGTGTGCCCAAACTAGTGAGCCCACAACCCACAACTACTGAAGCCCATGTGCTCAGAGCCTGTGCTCCGCGACAAGGGAAGCTACTGCAATAAGAAGCCTGTGCACTGCAACAAAGAGTAGCCCTTGCTTGCCATAACTAGAGAAAAGCCCTCATGGCAGCAAAGATCCAGCACAACTGAACATAAGTTTTTGTTTTTGTTTTTTTAAGGCAGATAATTTTTAGTTTTAGTTTAGTTTTTTTTTCTTTTTTTCAAGAAAGGAACAAGTAACTATCCATAACTCTTCAGCTAATTCGGACACCTTCAATTCACAACTATTTTAATCACTGCAGAGAAAGTAAAAATTTGTCAAGAAATATCATAAAATATAAATGCTAGCACCTTAGTTTTATTTTAAACCTAAATTCTCAAATGAACT
Source organism: Bison bison bison (assembly GCF_000754665.1). Lineage (NCBI taxonomy): Eukaryota > Metazoa > Chordata > Mammalia > Artiodactyla > Bovidae > Bison > Bison bison. Next base: position 14,466 of record NW_011493942.1, on the reverse strand, counting down.
AGCTAATTTAACTCAGCTCTGATGTGGTACCTTTCAAAGTAGGCAGAAGAAGGAGCCAAGATGTGATACATACAAAGTCCATCAACACCTCAATTTGGCTCTGTACCAGCTCAGCAACCTGGAACAATTAATTCTCTTCCCCAAAAGCTTCTGACTCAGTGCAAACACACATACCCACCCTCTGTTATCTAAGAGACAAGGATGATGAAAGGGAAGAGGAATTCTCCCCAAGATCAACATCTGACCACCCAAATAGGACTGCCTTCACATTAAAACAATTATCCACAGTCCCATTGTTCTATTTGTTGCGAATGATGGAAAATTTAATTGCAGTAAAATGTTAATAGCTTCATTGTGTGACCACAGAGCTAATCAGTTATATATCTAAAAAGTTTGGGGTTCAGCTGGGAGGTATATTTGGATCAATATCTGATCTCTTGACACTAATGTACTATTACCAAGGATTTAGTACATGAAACAAAAATCCCACAAAATGGAGAACCACAGGACCAAAACTAAAAAGATTTAATTGGAACATGCTAGCATCTGACCCAGGCTGGGGATACTCAGGCTTATCCTTGGTGGGTCCAGTTCAATGTGGAGTGGGTGCTGGCACAGATTAAGAGTTGGGTAGGCCAAAAAAAAAAAAAGGGGGGGCAAGGGGAAATAAAGGTGCTTACATCCATGTGGGGAGTGAAATATATGACAAGCACTCAGAAAATTTTAGTAAATCTTGAAGAGTGGTCGGAAGTTGAGAACTGTCAGTAGGGCAGGCCTAAGGAAGGAACCCTGGATAATGTATGGAAAGGAAGAATCAACACTTTTCTGCAGTCAAATGTGCTTGCCTACGATGAGAACAGTTTCTGTGCAAAGAACATGAAGAAAGCCTCCAGGTGCCATGGAGCCCTGGGCAGGAGGTTTGGAAGAACAAGGCCACTCCCCTAGGCCAACCCACCAGACAAGAGAAAGACAGCGCCCCCACCAAAGGCACCACAGATGGGGGAAAGAAGGAAACCACCTAATACATGCACATTGGTTCATTAACCCACATCAGAACTGTCTCCTGTGGTCTGTCACGTGGTCCTATAAACATCTTGGTAGGAACTGGGAGCAATGGGCCATGGCCTCCCTGCTCCCCTGGCTCAGTTGCAACAATGGCATTACTCAGAGAAAGCAATAGTCCTCGAAATACCCCCACAACTCAGGCATCTCCCTCAGACTGAAAGATGCCTTTTCTATCTTCATGCCCAGAGTGATCTGAATCCTTCTGTTCCATGGGAACTAGATCCTGCCACTAAGAGTTTGCATGCTGCAACTGAAGATCCTGCATGCTGCAAGGAAGACTGAAGATCCCACATGCCACAACTAAGACCCAGCAGGGCCAAGTAAAAACATACATAAGTATTTGAAGTCAACAACAGAAGTAGTCATAACAGCTCAGTGTATTGAGTGCTTACTCTCAAACACCTCACTAGAGGCTTTACCTATTGGCATTCCCTACATAGTTAAATCATGTCGTATCAGCCCTAAGATACAGATGTTACAATGGCTTCCAATTTACAGAAAAGGAAACTGAGGCACAGCATGCCAACCTTCAGCCCATCTTGTCCCCTCACTTTGTGAGGAACCTCATGCCACACAGTTCAGCCTGAGGACTCCAGAGTTTATGAGCAGTGCTTGTTAACTTCTGGGAGGGCTGTGGAGAGGGTGAAAAATACTTCTTGATCTGGACTTTGGAAGGGGACTCTTGACTCCCTTGCTCACAACATTCATATGAGTCATAGCTATCTTATTATTTTGCTGTAGCACAGGGTATAGCCAATTCTTACCCTAGTGTCTTCTTGGACCTCCCAGTCACTGAAGAAAGTTGCCAGCTGCTGCCCTTGTGAACACTTTGAAAACTGGAAAAGGCTAGAAAATATCCTTCTGTTCTCTTGAGTGTCTGGAAAGATGGAATTTTGGAAATTGACTTCATGAAGCAAGAGGTTATAGTTCTCATCCATCCTAATGGAAAAAAAGGAGGCAAGAGGTGTAGACTGGACACCCATGGGATGCACCATCTTGAATCAAGAGTCAACAGAAGATTGTGACAGTGTTGCCAGTTATACAACATCTTTTTTATTTTTTAAGTAGAATTTAATTACAATGTTGTGCTAACTTCTGCTGTAAAGTGACTCAGTTATACATATAAATACATTTTTTAATATCTTTTCCATTATGGTTTATCCCAGGAGATTGGATATGGTTCCCTGTGCTAAGGTAGGACCTTGTTGTTTATTCCAAATGTAACAGTTTGCATCTGCTAACCCCAAACACCCAGTCCATCCATCTCCCTCCCTCCATTCCCCTTGGCAACCACAAGTTTATTCTCTGATCCATGAGTCTGTTTCTGTTTTGTAAATAGGTTCATTTCGTGCCATTATTTTACATTCCAATATAAGTGATAGTGATATGGTATTTATTCTTCTCTTTGTGACTTACTCCGCTTAGT
>NW_011493942.1:9130-11760 GCF_000754665.1 Bison bison bison | reverse complement strand
TCCATCCATGTTGCTGCAAATGGCATTCTTTCTTTCTTGTTATGGCTGAGTAATATTCATATATACATACCACATTTTCTTTAATCATTCAACTATAAAGGGACATTTAGGTGGTTTCCATATCTTGGCTGTTGGGAATCGTGCTGCTATGAATATGGGGGTGCATGTATGTTCCTGAATTACAGTTTTGTCCAGGGATATGCCCACGAGGGGGACTGCTGGATCATATGGTGATTCTATGAATTTTCTGAGGATCCCCCATACTGTTTTCCATAGTGGCTACCCCAACTTACATTCCCACCAACAGTGTAGGAGGGTTCCCTTTTCTCCACACTCTCTCCAACATTTGCTATTTGTTCTGCTTTTGATGGTAGCCATTCTGCCTGATAGGAGATGGTACCTGGCTGCAGCTTTGATTTGCATTTCTCTAAGAATGAGTGATGCTGAGTATATTTTTATGTGTCTACTGGCCATCTGCATGTCTTCTTTGGAGAAATGTCTATTAAGGTTTTCTGCCCATTTTTTGATTGGGTTTTTGTTGTTGTTTTTGTTGAATTGTATGGTCTGTATATTTGAAATTAAGCCCTGGTCTATTGCACCATTTGCAAATATTTTCTCCCATTCTTTAGGTTGTCTTTTTTTTTTTTTTTTTACTGTGCAGAAGCTTGTGAGTTTGATCAGGTCCCCTTTGTTCATATTTGGTTTTATTTCTATTACCTTGGGAGACTGACCTAAGAAAACAAAGGTCCAATTTATGTCAGAGAACATTGTGCCCATGCTCTCTTCTAGGAGTTTTATGGTGTCATGTCTTATGTTTAAGTCTTTAAACCATTGTGAGATATTTTTGTGCAGTGTGAGGGCATATTCTAACTTCACTGATTTACATGCAGCTTCCAATTACACATCTACATGGCTCACATTAGAGGAGTCACTCTCTCTGATTGTTTCTCTACTTCACACTGCACGTGTCTATCCTTAAGTTTTTCAAAACACATGAATTGGGGGATGGGTGCGGGTGAACATTTGTGTATCTCCCAAGCTGCTTTCCTTCTCCTAGTGGAGTGCTTCTTGTTTCCTGGGCAAAGGAAAGCCAATTACAATGACTCAAGATTCAAGTCCTATCACTGCTACGTATCTCCTGTTTGATGCACAACAAATTTCTTAAATTCACTAAGCTTAAATGTACAATCTATAAAATGAAGATGACAACAGCATCCTTATTTGTTTAATGTTGGTGTAAGGAGTGCATTTTTTTTTAAAGTAAGTAAAGTATTTGGCAGAGTAAGCACAGTATAAAAAACATTTTTACAGAACCCTGCATAAAGTACCTGTTGGCAAGATAGAGAAGTCCAGAGAAGGAAAAGGAGAGATGGAAGCTGCACTCCAGCCCAAAGTAGGCATTCTCAACAGGGAGTCTCCACTGCCACTTTCCCCTGTGACACTGACCAGAATCTGTTCTCCTCTCTGAGGGGCCCAGAATAACAGAGGAATGATTTGTATGTGGTTGTTAACACACATCAGGGCAACACAGCCCTGTGAAATAGAAATCTTGTCAGACTACCATTTGACTCTGTATCTCTGCCCTAATGTTTTATAAATATGTCAGAGAAAAAGAGGAAACAGTTGGTTGACCACCAGAGAGCCAGTGTAAAAAACTGTATTTCATTATAAAATCAGAAAAGAAAATAATGCCTTCTTAAGTACTGTGGCTCTTTTTACTTTGGAAAATAAAGTTTTATTATTGAATAGTTTTAGAGCTGGTTTCCCTAAATAAAGACATGTAAAAATCTAAGTTTCTCCATATCAAGAAGGTACTATCTCATTCCTTGCCAGTTTTATTTAGAAACTGTACTTCTCCAGTATTTTTTTTTAATTCAACTAAATCTGGCTAATGGAGAAGGCAATGGCACCCCACTCCAGTACTCTTGCCTGGAAAATCTCAAGGACAGAGGAGCCTGGTAAGCTGCAGTCGATGGGGTCGCTAAGAGTCAGACATGACTGAGCAACTTCACTTTCACTTTTCACTTTCATGGACTGGAGAAGGAAATGGCAACCAACTCCAGTGTTCTTGCCTGGAGAATCCCAGGGACAGGGCAGCCTGTTGGGCTACCATCTATGGGGTCGTACAGAGTCGGACACGACTGCAGCGACTTAGCAGCAGCAGCAGCAGCAATCTGGCTAAACCACCCAAGCCAACACAAAGCACACCATGTATTCTAAACTTAGATATTCTGGCTTTAATATGGAAAACATGTGTTACAGCGAGCTTATGGACGCCCCTCTGTGGAACCTTCTGTCTTCTTTCTCAGTGATGTGAAATCTCAAGAGCTAAAAGTTAGTCTGCAGACCAAGGTCATGGCCATTCCAAATATCCTTAATGCTATGCCACATACTGAGAAGATGAGACTTATTGTCCAATCACTATCTGTTAGATTCCATTTTGAGGTTCCTCTGTATCAGCCTCCCCCTCCAACTGGAGAGAACCAATGCATTAGGGTTCCACCTGCTCTTTTGTATTGCAAACTTCAGTTGAGCCCATAACCTGAACCCTTATCTACATGCATTTCGTCGTGACCACACGACAAACTTTCATGGAACTTCACAAGATTCCAGGGGTCTCCCAACAGACA
>NW_011493942.1:4451-6036 GCF_000754665.1 Bison bison bison | reverse complement strand
GGCAAGAGTACTGGAGTGGGTTGCCATGCCCTCCTCCAGGGGATCTTCCCAACCAAGAGATCGAACCCAGATTTCCCACATTGCAGACAGATTCTTTACCATCTGAGCCACCAGGGAAGCAGTGACTCAATGGACCAAATTCTTATTCCTACAAAATCATCTGTGTTGAAAGAGGAAAGAAGTAAGATTAAGAGCTCCCCACGGACAATAACTAACCTCTACATAGCTGGAAGTCAGCCTGGAGCCTCGATTAATTCTGTAGAAAACAGTTATATTGAGGGAAGCAAGTGGACAGTAGTCCCGATGGTATATGACTCCTCCCAACAACCCCACCACCACCATGGGAGATGGTAGAGTTAAGTTTTTCCCACAAGGAGAAATGGCATTTGAGGATGGCATCAGGCATCCTATGTTAGGACTGCCCGTTTGTCTCTCCTTCAATATATGAGTTAAAATGTTTCATAACGTCTTAGTCTGTTCAGGATGCCATGGCAAAATACCACAGCCTGAGGGGCTTAAACAACAGACATTTACTTCCCACAGTGCTGGAGGCTGGAAGTCCAAGATCAGAGTGTCAATGGGATTGGTTCCAGGCTAGTAAATGGCCACCTTTCCTCTGTGTCCCCACATGGCCTGTCTTCTTTGTACATGTAGAGAGACAGAAATGTCTGGCCCTTCTAAGGACACCAGGCCTATCAGATTAGACCGCACTCTTGTGATCTCATTAAACCTTAATCACTTTCATAAAGGTGCTATCTCCAAATACATTCTCATTGGGGGTTAAAACTTGGACAGAAGAATTCAGGGCAGAGAGGAGGGGATGTGAACAAGGGACAGAATTCAATCCATAACAGTCATTTAGCAGGTGTTCTACAGGTTTGTAGAGAAAGAGGGGATATAAAATGGTTTATATTTCTGTCATGCTAACTTAGAGCAAGCATTGCCAAATTATAATATTAACAATAACAACTGCTAACATTTATTCACTGCTTACTATGTGCCAAGCACTATTGTAACATATTGCCTATGTTAACGTAATGAATGCTCCAAACACTCAAAATGGGGACTGCTATCATCCTCAGTTTAGAGACAGGGGACTTAGGTATGGAGAGATTAAGTGACTTACCCAGGATCACATAGCCAGAAAGGAACTGAGCCAGGATTCAAACACCAGCATCAGATCTCAGAGTTCATGTTCTTAACTACAGCATTAGAATATGGACAAAACAAGCAATGTTTTAAAGGCACACGTGGGCCCTTTATCAAGAAACAAGTAGAGGGGACTTCCCTGGTGGTCTGTGGCTAAGACTCCATGCTCCAAATTCAGGGAACCCAGGTTCAATCTCTGATCCAGGAACTAGATCCCACATGTTACAACTACAACCCGGTGCAGCTAAATAAATAAATGAATATTTAAAAAGAAGCTGAGTTTATAAATAGTAATATCCTTCACAGAATCACCAGTGATGGATAAATGAGGGAGTAACCAGACTAATATTAATTTTGTTTTCACCAGCAGCCCTGCTCTATTTTAAGTTGTTTATTTTAAGTTAGTGCTGTAACTTATGCAAACAAAAGAATAAGG
>NW_011493942.1:0-484 GCF_000754665.1 Bison bison bison | reverse complement strand
TTCTCATGATGTACTCTGCATATAAGTTAAATAAACAGGGTGACAATATACAGCCTTGACGAACTCCTTTTCCTATTTGGAACCAGTCTGTTGTTCCATGTCCAGTTCTAACTGTCGCTTCCTGACCTGCATACAAATTTCTCAGGAGGCAGGTCAGGTGGTCTGATAGTCCCATCTCTTTCAGAATTTTCCACAGTTTATTGTGATCCACACAGTCAAAGTCTTTGGCATAGTCAATAAAGCAGAAATAGATGCCTTTCTGGAACTCTCTTGCTTTTACCATGATCCAGCAGATGTTGGCAATTTGATCTCTGGTTCCTCTGCCTTTTCTAAAACCAGCTTGAACATCAGGAAGTTCACGGTTCACATAATGCTGAAGCCTGGCTTGGAGAATTTTGAAAATTTCTTTACTAGCGTGTGAGATGAGTGCAATTGTGCAGTAGTTTGAACATTCTTTGGCATTGCCTTTCTTTAGGATTGGAAT
>NW_011493941.1:24567-25062 GCF_000754665.1 Bison bison bison | reverse complement strand
GCTATATTGTAGCCATCCTTTTCTATACAATATGCTGGGAGAATTTTTCTATCTCAACGAACATGTATCTGCCATTATTTCTAAGGATTACTATAGTGTTCAAATGCTTGCTTATCCCATACTAGTGTTATGAAGACGGGAACCATGTGTGTCTTGTTCACTGGTTGCTTCCATATATTTTCTACTGTAAATATGGCTGTAATACACATTGAGGTTCATGTATCTTTTCAAATTAGTGTTCATTTTCTTCTTATATTTACCTAGGAATGGGATCAGAGAAGGCAATGGCACCCCACTCCAGTACTCTTGCCTGGAAAATCCCATGGACAGAGGAACTTGGTAGGCTTCTGTCCATGGGGTTGCTAAGAGTCAGACATGTCTGAGCAACTTCACTTTCACTTTTCACTTTCATGCACTGAAGAAGGAAATGGCAACCCACTCTAGTGTTCTTGCCTGGAGAATCCCAGGGATGGGGGAGCCTGGTGGGCTGCCGTC
>NW_011493941.1:24113-24467 GCF_000754665.1 Bison bison bison | reverse complement strand
GGGACAGCTGGGCATATGTTAATTTAATGTCTGGGTTACTTGGCTTTGAAGAAGCATTATTAATGTTTTCTAACTGTAAATATAAACTCGAGGCAAAGCAATATGGAAATTCAAAAGGAAGTATACAAATGAAATTAGAGAACACCAATAAGTGTGTCAATAGAAATATATACTGTTAATATTTTGTCTTTGTTGTTCTATCTAAATATCTATAACATATATATTATATATGTTGTATAATGCTAAATATATATGTAATACACTTATATTTGGATGAGCATATATACATCAGTGATTTTTTTTTTAATTTAGACAAATTGAATCAAACTGTATGTTATATTGTAGCCATCCTTT
>NW_011493941.1:23352-24013 GCF_000754665.1 Bison bison bison | reverse complement strand
GGCTGCCGTCTATGGGGTTGCACAGAGTTGGACATGACTGAAGCGACTTAGCAGCAGCAGCAGCAACAGGAGTGGAATTGTTGGGTCACATGGTAGTTCTATTTTTAGTTTTTTTAGAAACTTCCATGATGTTTTCCTTAGTGACTGCACAAATTTACATTCCCACCAATTAAGTACAAGGGCTTCCTTTTCTCCACATCCTTGCCAACATTTGTATTTTCAGACATTTTGATTTGATGATAGCCATACTGATGGATGTGAGGTGATATCTTCTTGTGATTTTGATTTCCATTTCTTTGATGTTTAGTGATGTTCAGCATTTTTTCATTTGCCTATTAGTCCTCTACATATCTTCTTTGGATAAATTCAGAACTTCCCATTGTTTAGTATTTTTTTTCTTAAATATTGAGTGGTATACTCTGTTTATATATTTTGTATGTTGACCCCTTATTGTCATGTCATTTGCAAATATTTACTCCCATTCAGTAGACTGTCTTTTCATTTTGTAAATGTTTTTGCTTGATGTGGAAAAGCTTTTAAATTTAATTAGATTTCATTTTTTTCTTTTGTTTCTTTTGCCTTAGGAGACAGATGAAAAAAAATATTGCTATGATTTATGTCAAAGAGTGCTCTTCCTATGTTTTTATTCTAGGAGTTTTAT
>NW_011493941.1:18939-20670 GCF_000754665.1 Bison bison bison | reverse complement strand
GATCTCCAATAGCATATTAGTCACCTGCTGACCTGGGAAGTTCATCTTTCAGTGTCCTATCTTTCTTCCCTTGCATACTGTTCATGGGGTTTTCAAGGCAAGTGGTTTGCTATTCCCTTCTCCAGTGGACCACATTTTGTCAGCGCTCTCCGCCATGACCCGTCTGTTTTTGGGTGGCCCTACATGGCACGGCTCATAGTTTAATTGAGTTAGACAATGCTGTGGTCCATGTGATCAGATTGGTTAGTTTTCTGTGATTGTGGGTTTCATTCCATCTGCCCTCTGATGGAGAAGGATAAGAGGCTTATGGAAGCTTCCTGATGGGAGAGACTCACTGAGGGGGAACATGGGTCTTGTTCTGATGATAGGGGCCATGCTCAGTAAATCTTTAACCCAATTTGCTACTGAAGGGCTGTGTTCCCTCCCTGTTATTTGACCTGAGGCCAAACTATCCTAGAGGTAATGAAGATAATGGCAATCTGCTTCAAAATGTCCCATGCAAGCACTGCTGCACTCAGTATCCCCAACCCAGCAGCAGGCCACCACTGACCCACGCCTCCACCACGGACTCCTGAACACTCACAGGAAGTCTGGGTCAGTCTCTTGTAGGGTCACTGCTCCTTTCTCCTGGGTCCTGGTACACACAGGATTCTGTTTTTACCCTCCAAGAATCTGTTTCTCCAGACCTGTGCAAGTTCTGGTGGCTCTATGTTAATGGTGACCTCCTCCAAGAGGGCTTATGCCAAACCCAAGTCTACTGCACCGAGAGCCCCTGTCCCCACAGCAGTCCACTGCTGACCCATACCTCCTCAGGAGACACTGAAACACAGTTCTGTCTCAGTCTCTGTGTGGTGTCTGGGTCCTGGCGTGCACCAGGTGTGTTTGAGCTCTGAGTGTCTCTGAAAGTTATGGGGTTTGTTTCTAAACGCAATCTCGCTCCTCTTACCATCTTTCTGGGGCTTCTCCTTTTCCCTTGGATGTGAGATATCTCCTCACAGTCACTCCAGCACTGCGTAACTGCTGTTCAAGTGCTGAGCAGCAGGTGTGGGGTATCTGCTCCCAGTCAATCCAGCATGGCACAAGTAAAGTCCAATGCTGTGAGAGCAATAATGCATAGAAACCTGGAATGTTAGGTCCATGAATCAAGGCAAATTGGAAGTGGTCAAACAGGAGGTGCCATCAAGTGAACATCGACATTTTAGGAATCAGTGAACTAAAATGGACTGGAACGGGTGAATTTAACTCACTCATTCAGTAGATGACCATGATATCTACTAGTGTGGGTAAGAATCCCTTAGAAGAAATGGAGTAGTCATCATAATCAAGAACAGAGTCTGAAATGGAGTACTTGGAGGTAATCTCAAAAACAACAGAATGAACTCTGTTCATTTCCAAGGAAGACCATTCAGTCTCACAGAAATCCAAGTCTATTCCCCAACCAGTAATGCTGAAGAAGCTAAAGTTGAATGGTTCTATGAAGACCTACAACACTTTCTAAAACTAACAACAACAACAAAAAGATGTCCTTTTCATTATAGGGGGCTGGAATGCAAAAGTAGGAAATCAAGAAACACCTGGTGTAACAAGCAAATTTGGCCTTGGAGTACAGAATGAAGCAGGGCAATGGCTAACATAGTTTTGCAAAAGGAACACACTGGTTGTTGCAGACACCCTCTTCCCACAACACAAGAGAAGACTCTACACATGGACAGGACGAGATGGTGAATACTG
>NW_011493941.1:17664-18311 GCF_000754665.1 Bison bison bison | reverse complement strand
ATTTCAATCCCAAAGAAAGGCAATGCCAAAGAATGCTCAAACTACCACACAATTGCACTCATCTCACACTCTAGCAAAATAATGCTTAAAATTCTCCAAGCCAGGCTTCAACCATGCATGAACTGTGAACTTCCAAATGTTCAAGCTGAATTTAGAAAAGGCAGTGAAACCAGAGATCAAATTGGCAAAATCTGCTGGATCATCAAAAAAAGGAATAGAGTTCCAGAAAAATATCTACTTCTCCTTTATTGACTATGCCAAAGCCTTTAACTGTGTAAATCACAACAAACTGTGGAAAACTCTTAAAGAGATGGGAATACCAGACCGCCTGACCTGCTTCCTGAGTAATCTGTATGCAGGTCAAGAAGAAACAGTTAGAACTGGACATGGAATAACAGACTGGTTCCAAATTGGGGAAGGAGTATGTCAAGGTTTTGTATTGTCACCCTGCTTAATTAATTTATTTGCAGAGTACATCATGAGAAATGCTGAACTGGATGAAACACAAGCTGGAATCAAGATTGCCAGGAGAAATATCAATAAAGTCAAATATACAGATGACACCATGCTTAAAGGCAGAAAGTGAAGAAGAACTGAAAAACCTCTTGATGAAAGTGAAAGAGGAAAGTGAAAAATCTGGATTATAA
>NW_011493941.1:12821-15805 GCF_000754665.1 Bison bison bison | reverse complement strand
CTTCCATAAACAATTCTTTCTATCCTTGTTAATTCCTTGTTACAAAAATTAAATTCCTTTCTGGCTGACTAGGAGACACTTTCAGATTTTGTTCATTATACATATTGTAATCATCTTTTCAAATCAACTCCCTCATTACTTTAGAGCATATTTGTTTTTTATCCAACAAAGCTCACAATAAAGGCAATTTATAAACTTCAGTCCCTGTCATGGTTAACTTTATTTGTCAACTTGGCTTAGCCATAGTGCCTGGATATGTGGTCAAATGTGTTAAGTGCATGTAACTACAGCACAGTCAAGATACAGAGCTGTTTCATCACCAAAAAGGAACTTCTTTGTGCTTCTCTTTTATACTTTCACTACCCCCCTGCAACCTGATAGAGAATAGGAGAATTTAAAGAAGAGTGGTAGGATCTGAGAGCAGTCACCTGGATCAAGGACATAGCTTATCCAACTTTGGGTGCCCTAGAAGCCTTAGACAAATTAAGTGACCCGTGAATATATGTTCTTTATTTGTTTCATTTTTAGGATCATTATTTTTAGAGTAGTTTTAGATTCATGGCAAAATTGTGAGGAAGGTACAGATATCTCCCATATATTCCCTGTGTCCACACATGTATAGCCTTCTCCATTCTCAGTATTTTCTCCAAGATAGCAGACTTGAAGGACATACGTTCAACTTCGCCTGCAAGAACTCCAAAATTACAACTCGTTGCTGAACAACCGTCAATAGGAGAATGTCAGATCCCATTAAAAAAAGATACCCCATGTCAAAGTGCAAAGAAGAAGCCTCAGCAAGATGGTAGGAGGGGCGAAATCATGTTTAGAATCAAATTGCATACCCGCCAGAGACTTTGCAAGGGCTCAAACAAACCATGTATGCACCAGGGCCCAGAGATCCACAGAGACTGAGACAGAACTGTGTTTGAGTGTCTCCCACAGAGGTACAGGTCAGCAGTAGACTGCTGTAGGGGCAGGGGCTCCGGGTGCAGTAGACCAGGTTATGGCATAAGCCCTCTTGGAGGAGGTCACCATTAAACCCACAATAGAGCTGCCAGAAGTTACACAAGACTGGGGAAAGAGACTCTTAGAGGGCACAAACAGAAACTTGTGTGTACCAGGACCCAGGGAAAGGAGCAATGACACCAACAGAGAATGACCCAGACTTGCTTGTGAGTGTCCAGGAGGCTTTGGCAGAGGTGTGGTTTGGTGGTGGCCTGCTGCAGGGTTGGAGGCACTGAGTGTAGCAGTGCGTGCATGGGACATTTTGAAGGAGGTGACATTATCTTAATTACCTCTAGAATAGTTTGGCCTCAGGTCAAATAACAGGGAGGGAACACAGCCCTTCAGCATAAAACTGGATTAAAGATTTACTGAGTATGGCCCCTACCATCAGAACAAGACCCATGTTCCCCCTCAGTGAGTCTTTCCCATCAGGAAGCTTCCATAAGTCTCTTATCCTTTTCCAGCAGAGGGCAGGAAAAATGAAAACCACAATCAAAGAAAACTAACCAATCTGATCACATGGACCACAGTGTTGTCTGACTCAATTAATCTATGAACCATGCCGTGTAAAGCCACCCAAGACAGATAGCTCATGGCGGAGAGCTCTGACAAAACATGGTCCACTGGAGAAGGGAATGGCAAACAACTTGATTTTCTTGCACTCTGAATCCCATGAACAGTATAAAAAAGCAAAATGATAGGACACTGAAAGATGAACTGCCCATGTTGGTAGGTGCCCAATATATTATTGGAGATCAATGGAGAAATAACTCCAGAAAGAATGAAGAGATGGAGCCAAAGCAAAAACAACAACCAGTTGTGGATTTAATTGGTGATGGAAGTAAAGTCTGATGATGTAAAGAGCAATATTGCATAGGAACCTGGAATATTAGTTCCATGAATCAAGGCAAACTGGAAGTGGTCAAACAGGAGATGGCCAGAGTGAACATCAACACTTTAGGAATCAACAAACTAAAATGGACTGGAATCAGTGAAGTTAACTCAGATGACCATTATATCTACTACTGTGGGCAAGAATCCCTTAGAAGAAATGGAGTAGCCCTCATAGTCAACAAAAGTGTCAAAAATGCAGTACTTAGATGCAATCTCAAAAACGACAGAATGATCTCTGTTCATTTCCAAGGCAAACAATTCAATATCACAGTAATCCAAGTCTATGCCCTGACCAGTAATGCGGAAGAAGTTGAAGTTGAACGGTTTGCTGAAGACATACAAGACATTCTAGAACACCCAAGAAAGATTTCCTTTTCATTATAGGGGACTGGAATGCAAAAGTAGGAAGCCAAGAGATACCTTGAGTAACAGGCCAATTTTGCCATGGAGTACCAAATGAAGCAGGGCAAAGGCTAACAGAGTTTTGCCAAGAGAACACACTGGTCTTAGCAAACACCCTCTTTCAACAATACAAGAGGAGACTCTACACATGGACATGACCAGATGGTCAATACTGAAACCACATTGATTATATTCTTTGCAGCCAAAGATGGAGAGGCTCTATACAGTCAGCAAAAACAAGTCCGGTAGCTGACAGTGGCTCAATTCATGAACTCCTTATTGATATTTCAGACTCAAATTGCAGAAAATAGAGAAACCACTAGACAATTCAAGCATGACCTAAATCATATCCTTTATGATTATTTAAGGGATTAGATCTTATAAACAGAGTGCCTGAAAAACTATAAACGGAAGTTCATAGCATTGTACAGGAGGCAGTGATTCAGGCAATCCCCAAGAAAAAGAAATGCAAAAGGCAAAATGGTTTTCTTAGGAGGCCTTACAAATAGCTGAAAAAAGAAAAGACATGAAAGGCAAAGGAGAAAAGGAAAGATATACCCATGTGAATGCAGAGTTACAAAGAATAGCAAGGAGAGGTAAGAAAGCTTTCCTCAGTGATCAATGCAAAGAAATAGAAGAAAGCAATAGAATGGGAAGGCCAGATATCTCTTCAAGAAAATTAG
>NW_011493941.1:7033-12365 GCF_000754665.1 Bison bison bison | reverse complement strand
ATATGCAGAGTACATCATGAGAAATGCCTGACTGGATGAAGCACAAGCTGGAATTAACATTGCTGGGAGAAATATCAAAACCTCAGATATGCAGATGACACCAACCTTATGGCAGAAAGTGAAGAGGAACTAAAGAGCCTCTTGATGAAAGTGAAAGAGGAGAGTGAAAAAGTGGCTTAAAGCTCAACATTCAGAAAATGAAGATCATGACATCTGGTCCCATCACTTCATGATAAATAGATGGGGAAACAATGAAAACAGTGAGAGACTGTCTTTTGGGGCTCCAAAATCACTGCAGATGGTGACTGCAGCCATTAAATTAAAAGAGGCTTGCTCCTTGGAAGACAAGTTATGACCAACTTAGACAGCATATTAAAAAGCAGAGACCTTACTTTTCCAATAAAAGTCCATCTAGTCAAATCTATGGTTTTTCCAGTAGTCATGTATGGATGTGAGTGTTGGACTATAAATAAAACTGAGCACCTAAGAATTTTTTGAACTGTGGTGTTGGAGAAGACTCTTAAGAGTCCCTTGGACAGCAAGGAGATCCAACCAGTTTATCCTAAAGGAAATCATTCCTAAATATTCATTGGAACCATTGAAGGCGGAACGAGAAGGTGACAATAGACTGTGAGGTGGTTGGATGGCATCACCGACTCAATGGACATGAGTCAAAGTAAACCCCAGCACTCGGTGATGGACAAGGAAGCTTGGTGTGCTGCAGTCCATAGGATCGCAAAGAGTCAGACACGACAAGGCAAAGGAACTGAAATGATTCTCAACAACCCCTACAAGTGTGGTACATTTGTTCCAGTTGATGAATCTGCATCGGTAGATCATTTTCACCCAAATTCCTTAATCTACATTAGGGTTCACTCTTGGTATTGCATAGTCCATGAATTTGACCTCCTGTATAATGATATGTATCCATCATTATAGTATCATACAGAGTAATTTCACTGCCCTAAAAATTCTCTGTGCTCTACCTACTCATCCCTCCACACCCCTCTGTCACCACTGATCTTTTCATTCTTTAGACTTTTGCTTTTGTTCATAATGTTCTATAGTTGGAATCATACAGCAGGTAGCCTTTTCAGATTGGCTTGTTTCACCTAGTAATATGCATTTACGATTTCCCCATGTCTTTCATGGCTTCATTGCTCATTAACTTTTAGGACTGATTAATATTTCATTATCTGAATGTACCACAGTTTATCCATTCACCTACTGAAGGACCTCTTGGTTGCCTCCAAGTTTTCACAATTATGAATAAGTCTTTAACAAATATTTGTATATAAATTATTTTGTATGGACTTAAGTTTTCAACTTCTTGGGATAAATACCAATGAGCACAATCGCTTGACTGTATGTTAAACATATGCTTGGTTTTGTAAGAAACACAAGACTGTCTTCTAAGGTGGCTATATTGTGTTGCATTTTCACCTGTAGTGAATAAGACTTTTGGATTCTGGGAGAAGGTGAGGGTGGGATGATTTGAGAGAATAGCACTGAAACATTATTTTACCATATGTGAAACAGATGAACAGTCCAAGTTTAATGCATGAAGCAGGGCACTCATAGCTGGTGCACTGGGACAACCCAGAGGAATGGGATGGGGAGTTAGGTGGGAGGGGTTCGGGATAGGGACACAGGTACACCCATGCTGATTCATGTCAATATATGGCAAAAACCACCAGAGTATTGTAAAGTAATTAGCCTTCAATTAAAATTAATTAATTAATTTAAAAAAGAGTGCTTATTGTTTTACATCCTTACTTCACATCCATTGGTAACGTCAGTGTTTTTGATTTTGGTCATTCTAATAGATGTGTAATGGTATCTCGCTGTTGTGTTATTTTGCATTTCTCTGATGACATATTCCCTGATGTGGAGTATCTTTTCATATTTTTTCCCCTTCTATATATCTTCTTCAGCAAAGTGTCTGTTAAGATCTTTGATTCATTTTGTAATCAGATTTTTTTTATTTTTGAGTATTAAGAGTTATCTGTATGCTTTAGATAACAGTCCTTTATGAGATGTGTCTTTTTCAAATATTTTCTCCCAGTCTGCAGCTTGTCTTCGCATGGTCTGGACATTGCATTTTATAGAACAGAAGTTTTTCACTTTAATGAAGCCCAACTTATCAATTACTTCTTTCAAGGTTCATGAAATATATATAATATATATAGTCCATAACATCTTATGGGAAAACCTGAATAAATGTTTTGGTCTGTCTACCTGGAGAATTCTAATTAATATATTCCATATTACCTGCTATATCATCTATATTTCAACAAAGCATTACAAGGCACCCTAAAAGGCAAGACCAAAACACAGTCTAATGAGACTAGCAAGTCATCACAATAAGATTCAGGTATGATACAGATTTTGGAATTATCAGACACGGAATTTAAAATAACTTTAATAAAAATGTTAACAGCGCTAATAGAAAAAGTGGAAAATGTACAAGAACAGATGAGCAATGTTAGTAGAAAGATGGAAATGCGAATAATATGTTAAAAGAAAATGACAGAAATCCAGCATACCATAATAGAAATGAATAGTAGCGTTGTTGGACACATAAATAAATTGAACAGTCAAGGAAAAAATTTGTAAGCTTAATGCTATGCTATGCTAAGTCGCTTCAGTCGTGTCCGACTCTGTGCGACCCCATAGACGGCAGCCCACCAGGCTCCCCCCGTCCCTGGGATTCTCCAGGCAAGAACACTGGAATGGGCTGCCATTTCCTTCTCCAATGCATGAAAGTGAAAAGTGAAAGTGAAGTCGCTCAGTCGTGTCCGACTCCTAGCGACCCCATGGACTGCAGCCCACCAGGCTCCTCCATCCATGGGATTTTCCAAGCAAGTGTACTGGAGTGGGGTGCCATTGCCTTCTCCGTGTAAGCTTAAAGTTGCATCAATAAAAAAAAGCTTTCTAAACTGAAATGCAAAGAAAAAAAGAAGAAACAAAGAAACAGAACAGAACATCCAAGAACTCTGGGATAATTTCAAAAAAATATAACATACACATAATTAGAATATTAGAAGTAAAGTAGAGAATGGAGTAGAAGAAATAATTGAGGTAATATTGGCTGAGAACTTTCCAAAATTAATGACAGACACTAAACCATGCACACAAAAAAGCTCAGAAAACACCAAGCAGGATAAAGTCCAAAATTACATACATATAGATTTTATATGCTTATATATGTATATATATTTTCATATGTATTTAGAAGCATACCATATGTATACATATGGCTGAGTCACATTGTTGTGCAGCAGAAACTAACACAATTTTGTAAAGCAATTATATTCCAATAATAAAGTACCATAAAAAGAATACAATATTAAACCTTGAGAAAACCTAGGATTAAGGGAAAACTTGAAAGAAGTTAAAGGGTAAGAAACCTAACCTATTGAAGAACAAGAACAAGAACTGTACAG
Source organism: Bison bison bison (assembly GCF_000754665.1). NCBI lineage: Eukaryota > Metazoa > Chordata > Mammalia > Artiodactyla > Bovidae > Bison > Bison bison. Next base: position 8,919 of record NW_011493941.1, on the reverse strand, counting down.
AGGACTTCTCATAAAAATACACACAAACAAAGAAGGAGGAGAGTGAAATATTAAAATATTTAAAGAAAATGGATACCAACCTAGTATTCCATATCCTGCAAAATAATTCTTTGAAAGTGAAGAGGAAATATAGTCTGAATCATTAAAAGAGAAAGAATTTATCTCCAATAAGTTTGCCCTGCTAGTAATGTTAAAAGTTCTTCAAGAAGAAAGATGATGTGGGTCATAAGTTTCGATCTATGTAAGGAAAGCAACCATCAGAGAAGGAATACATGAAGGGAAAGTAAGATATTTTACTTCTTCTTCATTGATATTCTATATAACTGTTCAAAGTAATAATGCTAACAATGTATTAGGTGATTATAGCATACAGATAAGTTAAATGAATGACAGCAATGTTATAATGGACAGCAATGTTATAATGGACAGGACGAAGAGTTGGTTACATCTGTTATGTTACCTTCATTATCCATGAAATGCTATAGTGTTATCTGAAAGGTGAATTGGATCAGTAGGAAATTTATATTGCAGACGCTTGGGCAACCACTAAATTATTCAGGAAGTTTATTAGACTTCAGTGGATGATGAAAAATTGAAATGAATTCAGGGCTAAATATCTAAATCACTAAAACATAGAGGCATTTTAAAAAGAACATGCAGTTAATGTTTAAGCAAAAGAAAGAGGAAAAGAAATCAATTTATGGAAAGGGAAAAAGATTTGTAAAATGATGTGAGGATCTCCAGTCTGATACACGGATAAATAAAAAATAGACCTGTTTGCAACATTCATTCATAAAAAGAATTGTCCTAGCATTTAAGCTTTCTACATTACAAACACCAGCAGCACAGTGACCACAGGTGGCATAGTTGGGGGTGAGACATACTTGGTAATGGCAAAAGGTGGTGTTAGCTTATGAAACTAATTGAAGAGAGTAGACAATTCAGAAAATACACATAAGAATGCATTAAAAATATTCAAAACTCCTACCTCCTGGTGAAAGTTTATTTTGTTTTGGTTTCTTACTGTAAGCTTATTTAAAAACTGAGATGAATAGAAATTATGACACAGAATGCTCCTCTTTTGCATATTTTAAGATTTTCTACTTGGTCAGATTTGGTGTTTCCCATTCAAAGCAACTATATTATGATCTCACGGTTTCCATGAAATAGTTTTACCCATTTTTACTGATGTAAATGTTTTTCTGTATGTCTTGTTTTCTTTTTCTTTTTGCTTTTTATTTACAACTTTAAGTCAGGTAAAATAAGATCAAATTAATTTATCCATTCCAGAAATATTTATTGATTAACTACTTTGTGCCAAGGATTTTCCTGGGCACATCAATCGGGATAATAGAGAATAACTCCTGGTTTTGTGGAACTGTATTGGAGAGAGTTAGTATCTTACATGCTATGCAGGAGACTTTTACTTAATCCTCTTGATAATCATATATTTTTAAAATATTTTACATAAAGAACTGAAACCTAGACAAGTCAAATTACTTGGGAATATCACACGTCTAAGAAAAAAACTGGACCAAGTTTATAACTTAATTTTCCCTTTGACTTTCTGGATAACTTCAGGAAAAGGCATTGTTCTTGCTACAGGAATGATGATGGTATATTTGAGGGAAGAAGATTTCTAAAAGCAAGTGGGAAAATAACCAGTCAGAGCCCCAGTCCTGCCTGTTCAATTTTTTAGTATTTGATAGGAGAAGGCAATGGCAACCCACTCCAGTACTCTTGCCTGTAAAATCCCATGGACAGAGGAGCCTGGTAGCCTGCAGTCTATGGGGTCGCTAACAGTTGGACATGACTGAGCTACTTCACTTTCACTTTTCACTTTCATGCACTGGAGAAGGAAATGGCAACCCACTCCAGTGTTCTTG